>NC_037679.1:69867726-69999065 GCF_003255815.1 Theropithecus gelada | reverse complement strand
AAGAAAGAAAGAAAAGAAAGAAAGAAAGAAAGAAAGAAAGAAAGAAAGAAAGAAAGAAAGAAAGAAAGAAAGAAAGAAAGAAAGAAAGAAAGAGAGAGAAGGAATGGAAAAAGAGAGAGTAGGAGGGGGAAGGGAGTGCCTTCAGATCCTGATGCTGGTCTGACACCTGGGAAGGGAGAGGGGAATGACAAAGGATGAAAGACGGGAGGAGGAACCTCAGACTTCAGTGCAGCTCTGAGAAAGTCCCCAGGCTGATGGGGAGCCCAGAGCAAGGGTTGCCTGTCCCTGTCTTGGGCAGGCGTGACTCAGCTCTCCCACCCCAGACATGCCCAGCCATTGGCTGAGAGCAGTCAATGGACACCATGTCCATCTGAAGATGTGACACTGGGGGCTGTCACCAACACCTTGAGGAAAGAGGTGATCTCTTGAAGGGAGAGTAGCACATTCCACGGCCACCACCCCATTACCATGAGCAAGTCCCAGCACCTCACTGAGCCTCAGCGCACTCATCTGTGAAACAAGGGTGGTAATAATGGTGCTTATCTCCCAAGGTTGGCCCAAGGTCTAAATGGCATAATTTACACCAAGGCTTAACTGAGCGCCTGGCACATGGGAAATGCTCAAAGAAAGGCAGCTATTTTTAATAAGAAAAATTCCCTGCCTGTCTTTCCCACCTCCACCTCCCCAGGAACCAACCCTGTGCATCCCTTCTGTGTTGAGATCTGCTAGGAGCTCAGCTCAAGGCAGTGACAGATGCTATCCTGCAGGTGCCGGGGCTCACGTCTCAGCTTTCCTGGCAACGAGGTCATTTGTGCACCCACAGAGCCAAGCAACAGAGGCTGGCGGAGGGGCCCGCCCCATTGCTCTCCCGCTCCAGCCCCCAGGAGAGCTGGGAGTTCCCAAGCAAGGATGTGACATTGATACTCTAGGGGAGGCCAATGTTTTGGGTCCATCATGGTGAGATCTCAGGCTTAGAGGGCAGAGGCCAACTCGTCTGAAGTCCTTCTCTGAAGGTGAGGTAGTGAGTGGCTCAGAGCAGTCAGGGATGGGCCCAAGGTCTCAGTTCCCATCCTGACCCTCTGGGGTCTTTCATCAAGGCAAGGAATGACACCAAGGGAGATGCTAGTGGGCTGAGGAACATGGTGCAGCCCCGGACAAGTTCTTTGCCATGCATGGGTTATGGGTTAGGTGACCTGGCTTGTGTGTAGCCTTTTTCTTCAACTTCTTTACCTGTAAAATGGGTACAGTTGGACTTCTCTCAAGCTAGCCACTCATGGAAATGAAATAATGATGGAAATATCCACCAGAAACATTAGTTACAATTTCCTGAGAACGTATGATGTGCCAAGTCCTGTGCCACACACTTATAAACATTGGCCACTTAATCTTCACAATACCGTGAAGTGGGAACTGTGATTGTACCCATTTGGCAGATGTGGAAACTGAGACTCTGAGAGGCTAGCTGAGCTACTGTAGTCATGCAGCTGAAAGGTGAGCCTGATGGAGGCCATGGGCCCTCTCAGCCCTGCTCAGCCCGGTCCTGCTCTCATTATACACTAGAGCATGGAGATGTTCCATGTATCATTGTTTTAATGGCAAAATAACCCAGCTATCCATTCACAGGGGATTGAATAAATAACTCACGCAACCTTTACATAATGAAAATTGCTGCATCAATTAAAAAGTACAAGGCAGGTTGGGCATGATGGCTCATGCCTGTGATCCCAGCACTTTGGGAGGCCAAGGTGGGAGGATCGCTTGAGGCCAGTAGTTCAAGACCAGCCTGAGCAACATAGTGAGACCCTGTCTCTAACAGTAAAAAATCAAAATAAAAAATTAGCCATGGTAGCACATGCCTGTGGTCCCAGCTACTCCAGAGGCTGAGGCAGGTGGATCGCTTGAGCCCAGGAGGTCGAGTCTGCAGTGAGCTATGATCATAGCACTGCACTCAAGCCTAAGTGACGAAGCAAGACCCTGTCTCAAAAAAAAAAAAAAAAAAACCAACCAAACAAACAAACAAAAAAAACACAGAGCAAGGCAGCCCGTGTGCCCCTATAGGGAACAATTTCTAAGAGAGGGAGTTGACACCTGAACAACACAGGTTTGAACTATGCAGATCTACTTACACACGGATTTTTTTCAAGCTGACTGTGGGACTTGAGTATGCAAGGATTTTGGTATCCAAAGGGGTCCCGAAGCCAATCTTCTGCCTATGCCAAGGGACGACTGTCTTGTTAAGAGAAGAAAGCAAGGTCCAGGCACAGTGGCTCACGCCTGTAATCCCAACACTTTGGGAGGCCAGGGCTGGGGGATCGCTTGAGCCCAGGTGTTTGAGACCAGCCTGAGCAAAGTGGCAAGACCCTCTGTCTCTAAAAGAATCAAAAATTAATACTTTTTTTAAAAAAAGCGTTAAAGAAGTATAAAAGAAGAAAGCAAGGAATAGAAATCATGTTTTAAATGAGCCCTTTTGAAGGTTTTTTTAATGTGTAACATGATACTAATTTATTTAAATTTTTTATTTTATGACAGTATTCTCTTCCTACTGAGGGGAAATTCCCATCACAAAAGTTGTGCAGGAGCTGAACCAGGTCTAGCAGGTGAACACACAGAATGAACCCTGGCAACTTCCAGGGAGATGTGGGCCTTTTCTGTCTACTGAACGTACTTCTCTTGTGCTGGGTTTTTATAACAAGAAAAATTGCTTTTGTTAGAAAAATTAATACAAAAAGCAATGCATGTCCAGTATAGAAAATTTAATATAGAAATGAATAAAGAAGAAAATTAAAATTACCCAAACGACCAGCCCTCCAGAGGCAAGCCCTGGCAATGTGGTAGGGTACTCATTTCTCTTCAGAAAAGGTGATTTCCTACCAAAGGGAATGTTCTCAGGCTTCCATGGGGTGCCCCTGAAGCCCTCCCAAACCCCCTTGAGAAAGACGCAGGCCTCACAGACTGTTAGAGTGCACAACCTTTGCTGCAACATTCCCACTCTAGAAGTGCATCCTAAGGAAATAATTGGATACTCAGTATAGAAATTCTACAAGAATGGTGGCTGCATCGCCATTTATAGTTGGGAAAATCACCTAAATGCCCTTTAGTGGGGGAATGGTTGAATAAAATCTGAACATCTGTGAGATGGAACATTCTACAACCATTTCCATAATGATGCGGATCAATATTTATTGACGTGGAATGATTGCCTTGTTATATTATTAGGCAAATAAGTGGTTATGAAACTGTATGTATGGTAGGACCCCGATTTTGTAAAAAAAAAAAACCAAAAAAAACCCATATAATATACACACAGACATATACGTGTGTATGCCTAAAAACAGACGACAAAAATATACCCCACCATGGTACCAGTTATTTCTGGGTAGAGGGATTGGAAGTGATATTTTAATGTCTAATTTTCCCACAGTAAATGGATATTACTTTGCACTTTTTAAGACTGAAAACTAAATAACATGCTAGCACAGTCTCACCTTGGGGCCTCTGCCCCAGCAGTTTCCTCTACCTGAAATGCTTTTCCCCAAATATTCTCCACTTTCTTCACATCTTTGTTCAAATGTCATTTTCTCCAGGAGGCTTCCTGACCACTTGATTTAAAATTGTGTCTTGACTGTGCACAGTGGCTCACGCCTGTAATCCAGCACTTTGAAAGGCCAAGGCGGGAGGATGACTTGAAGCTGGGAGTTCAAGACCAGCCTGGGCAACAAAATGAGACATTATCCATTATAAAAAATATATTTTTTTAAATAGCTGGGCATGGTGGCACACATCTGTGACCCTAGCTACTCAAAGGCTAAGGTGAGAGGATGGCTTGAGCCCAGGAGTTCCAGGCAGCAGTGAGCTATGATGGTGCCACTGTACTCCAGCCTGGGTGTCAGAGAGAGACCCTGTCTCAATAAGGTATATTTAAAAAAAAAAAAAAAAAATCGGCCGAGTACCGTGGCTCACACCTCTAATCCCAGCACTTTGGGAGGCCAAGGCGGGCGGATCACAAGGTCAAGAGACCGAGACCATCCTGGTCAACATGGTGAAACCCCGTCTCTACTAAAAATACAAAAATTAGCTGGGTGTGGCGGCGCGCACCTATAGTCCCAGCTACTCTGGAGGCTGAGGCACGAGAATCACTTGAACCTGGGAGGCAGAGGTTGCAGTGAGCCGAGATCGCACCACTGCACTCCAGCCTGGCGACAGAGTGAGACTCCATCTCAAAAAAAAAAAAAAAAAATCTTGTGTATCTCTCTCTTTCTTCCTTTTTGTCTCTGTCTCTCTTCCGTCTTACCCTGTTCTATTTTCCTATTTTACTCCATAGAAGGTATCAAATTCTAACCTCCTAGGTCGTTTGCTTGTTTATTACGTTTGTCATCTAGGACCTCCTGCCCACCGGCCCCCAGCAGGAACGACTGCTCCAGGAAGGCAGGAATTGGAATTTGTGTCTATTTTGTTCCCTGTTGACTCCCAGGGCATAGAACAGGGCTTGGCACACCGTAGGAGCTCAGTAAATATTTGAGTAATGAATGAATGAAATCTAAACAAGCAACTCGTTTTCCTTTATGAAGACTTTATTTCATCCTCACCCTTCTGATTTTCAGAAGCAGCGGCACGGATGAGACGGGTCTGGCAGGGCTGGAGGGGACAGGTGGGAGGAAAGATGTCCCTCACCCTCGCCGGATTCCGCGCCCTTCGTTCGCCAGCGGGAAGCCGTGGCTGTGCGGAGCCCTAAAGTAGCACCGTCCCCTGCTGGGCAGTTTGGAGAAATGCAGCACGGACGCTCAGCGCTTGGGCCAGATAACATTTCAAACACCTGGAAATTTGGAAAGGAACAGGGTGGAAAGGTCATTGGGGGTGAGGCAGCCAGATGGGTCTGAGGTACAGACCCTCTTTCAGAAAGGAAGAGAAGCCGAGAAAAAAATGCAGCCCATTCTCTCAGCTGCAGGACCTGGATTCAAGCAGAGTCCACATCTCGCAATGGATGGGTTTCTCCTGTTGAGGCCAAGACTGACCTTAATGGAAGTCAGGTGCCCTTCAAGGCCAATTCCCAGGGATCTCTTTTTGGAATTTCTGGTTTCCCTAGGTTTGCTCGCAGGTTTTGTGGTGAACATGTATCCTTTTATCAAACTCACCCCACAAAACCAGAATTTCAAACCAAGTTTTTACCCAGACTTTTCAACAAATGTGCATACGCAGTTTCAGAAAGAGGAAATGTATTAGTCCCTTCTCACACTGCTACAAAGAACTACCTGGGACTGCGTAATTGATGAAGAAAAGAGGTTTTATGGACTCGCAGTTCTGCAGGCTTAACCAGCAGTATGACTGGGAGGCCTCAGGAAACTTACCGTCACAGTGGAAGGCAAAGGGGAAACAAGCACCTTCTTCACTTGGCAGCAGGAGAGACAGAGAGAGAAGCGAGGAGAGCTCTATCAGGAGAATAGCAAGGGGGAAGAGGAGGTCCGCCCCCATGATACAATCACCTCCCACCAGGCCCTTCCCCCGACAAGTGGGGAATACAATTGGAGATGAAATGTGGGTGGGGACACAGAGCCAAACCCTATCAATTAGCTGAGTCAAGATTGTTCATTGACTCATCATTTTTACTGTGAATTTACTGTGTGCCAGGCACGGTTCTGGGTACTGGGGCTACAGCAGCGAAAAAGACAGACAAAAGCCTCAGCCTTTATGGAGCTGATATTACAGTAAAAGAGACAAGTCCCTAACACACAAATAAATGAAAATATCTAACTAAAAACTAAGGTAAGTGCCCTGAAAGAGAAAAACAAGGTATCACAAAAAAAATATTTTAAAGAGCAGACTTCAGTTTTGGGAATCCACACTGAAGACATGAGATTTAATCTGAATTCCTCTCCCAGAAGCCAGGGGCAGTCTACGGGGAGAAAGGAATAGTAAGAGAGAAGCTGGAAGTTTCCAGGCTTTTGATCTTAATTCAATATCTCCCTAGAGAAGAATAACTTGTCCCTTTTAGTAGATGTTTACTCTGTTGTAAAAGGACAGCATAGGAGTCTAGAATCAGAGTCCTGGGTCAAATCCTGGCTCTGCCCCCTTCCTTAGTTTCTACTTCCTCTGTCCCTTAGAGTTATGATAAGAATTTAATGAGATCATAGATATGTAGCTATGGACGCAGTACCTGGCAAATAGTCAATAAGCAGTCGTCATTACTGTTTAAAGGCTCTGAGAAGATCTGCAACTGGGGAACCTATTGAACTAGACTCACTCTTTGGCTATGGAAACTTTTTTTTTCCCTTAGAGACTCACTCTGTCACCCAGGCTGGAGTGCAGTGGTGTGATCTCAGTTCACTGCAACCTCCGCCTCCCAGGTTCAAGAGCTTCTGCCTCAGCCTCCCAAGAAGCTGGGATGACAGGCGTGCGCCACCACGCCCAGCTGATTTTTGTATTTTTAGTAGAGACGGAGTTTCACCATGTTGGCCAGGCTGGTTTCGAACTCCTGACCTCAAATGATTCGCCCACTTCTGCCTCCCAAAGTGCTGGGATTATGGGCGTGAGCCACTGCGCCTGGCCTGTAGAACCGTTTTGTTGCAGGATATTGTGTGCTCTACCATATATACTGGGGAAATATTACTTCTGTTATTGGGGGTTTGGGTGGAGCAGACATTATTCATTGCCTACCCCAAGTCCATTTGCTGTCTTTTTTCTTGCTAATAGAACTCTGGTTATGTTCAGGATTAGGCCAAAGAACCTTGGATCTCTAAGCAGGTAGGTCAGACTTGGTCTAAATGTGGGCGCCTTACCTTGTTCTGGCCAGTGAAATGTATGAAAAGTCTCCTAGGGGCTTCCCCGTGAAGATATTGTCCTCCATGAGAAGTAAAAAAACACACCTGACCCCTCCCCCACCCCCACCCCCACCGCCCCAGCTCCTGCTTTGAATGTAGTGTCGTGAGGACAGGACACTTGGCTCTGCTGCCACCATCTTGGGAGCACAAGAGGGAAACCCACAGAGTCACAGAGACAACTCTGGGGCCCCTGGTCATGTCCAGCTGCTGAACAACCCTGGAACTGCCTGTTCCCCAACTCCTTGAGAGAAAACGAATCCCCCGTTGGTTTAAGCTGCTGCTAATGGTTTTCCATCACCTGCATCCCAGAACATTCCTCACTGATCCGGGGTCCCAGTTCTCTGTTCTGAATTAAAATCAGCCTGATTTCTCCATTTGTCTAAATATTCTCTGGTTCACCTTGAGGACAGTGTCTGGGCATTGCACCAGGCAGCCCATACCCCTCCCTGGGGCCTGTTCCCTTTGTAAAACCATGACTCACCTCCGAGGCCCTTGCTGGCCACACACCTTCATTCCAGAGAGGATTCCATGAGCCATCCCTCTTTGTCTTTCTTCTCTCTCCTGTCTATTTTTGTCCTTTGTGAAATGCCCTGGCCCCCTACGAGGATACAGAGGTATTAGTGCACCCTCCCCCTTAATCCCTCAGGCTCCTGTTCCCTTGTCTAAAGTCACCCAAGAGAACAGGGCCAGCCTAACTTTTTCTGGCTGGCTTTTCCTGGGGGAAATGAAACTGTTTCACTGTGTGTCCCAACCCCAAAAGTCTCTCCTATTCTCTTCACCGCGCATGGCCCTAGAACTTTCTTTCTGTCTAAAAGGCACCTACGAAGGAGGAATAGCAAATACATAGCACGTGGCAATGGCATACGTGTCACCCTTCCTTCACTCAATCCATGGCAGACATTGCTAATCAATCACAGCACTCTTTCTTACTGAGTGTAGTTGGCAGGGGAGATGAGCTGAAACCCTGACCTCTATGACATGGTTGGAGACAGGGGATAAAGAGTAAAGTTCACACTCACCTCAAAAAAATTGTCCTGAGGCCTGACATCCCCATTCTCTCTTAGCCAGACGGGACCTAGCTGGCCTGGAGAGCCTTGAGCAAGCAAGGTGGGTGTGCAAGGATCAATGCCTTCATCCCTGGAGACACAGCACAGAGAGTTGGTCAGGCCCTTCCCAGCATTTGTCCTGGACTCACTCCAGGATCGTCTTTGGTCTCAGTTGAATTCAGTGCCATGGAACAAATCTATCATGATCACCTACTATGTGCCAGGACCGAGGGCCCTACAGAGATGAATGAATCCTGGCCCCTGGCCCAGAAGATTCTAGCGGAAGAAACAGACTAACAAACAATGAAGCAGAATGCAGAAAGTGCCACAAGAGAGCAGAATTCAACAAGCGCTGACACAGTGCCCGCTATGTGCCGGGTGCCGTGCTGGGTGCGGGAGAAGCAGCGGTGGGCAAGATAGATATGGTGCCTGTCCCGTTGAGTTATGGTCTGAGCAGAAAGCTGGGTGTTCATCAGCTAATCAGACAAAAAAAAAAAAAAAAGTAGAATGCAGCTGTGGTTCAACACTGGGAGGGAGAAAGGGATGCAGTGCTGGGAGGGCTTGGTCTGGAAGTCCGGGGAGAACAAACAAAAGTTCACCAGACCAGTGGTCTCAAATTGGGGCAGTTTTGCCCCAACTCCCAGGGGACACATGGCAATGTCTGGAGACATCTTTGGTTATCATGACTGGGTGGTATCTCGTGGGTAGCGGCCAGGGATGCTGTTCAACATCTTCTGAGACACAGGACAGCCCCACAGCAAAGAACGACCTGGCCCCAATGTCAGCAGTGCCAAAGGTGAGAAACCCCCATACAGAAAATGAGGGGATGGAGGGGGGTCCAGGCAGATGGAAGGGTCTGCATCCTACCAGAGCAGGCAGCCATTTAAACATGTGGGTGTCTGAGCGTGGTGGATCACGCCTGTAATCCCAGCATTTTGGGAGGCCAAGGTGGGCAGATCACCTGAGGTCAGGAGTTCAAGACCAGCCTGGCCAATATGGAGAAACCCCGTCTCTACTAAAAATACAAAAATTAGCCGGGCATGTGGTGGGCACCTATAATCCCAGCTACTCAGGAGGTTGAGGCAGGAGAATCGCTTGAACCTGGGAGGTGGGAGTTGCAGTGAGCCACGTTGGCGCCACTACACTCCAACCTGGGCGACAGAGCGAGACTCTATCCAAAAAACAAACAAAAAAATGCGATGGCGATGACCGAGCTGGGTGTTGCTGTTGTTTTTCTTTAATGTCCCTCTGGTTGCCGTGTGGCAAGGGCAGAAGCAGAGACCAGGAGAGCAGGTGTGCCGGTGTGGCTCTAGGTGGCTATGTGCCTACCGCAGGCCTGGAGACTAGACATGAACTCTCAGGAGGAGTTCTGAATTGTGATGACCGCTTGGGGCTGCGCATTCCACACACTGAATTAAGACTATATTTGGGGCTGGGCGTGGTGGCTCATGCCTGTAATCCCAGCACTTTGGGAGGCTGAGGTGAGTGGATCACTTGAGCCCAGAAGAGCTCAGGAGACCACCCTGGGCAACATAGCAAGACCCCATCTCTACAAAAAATACAAAAATTAGCTGGGTGTGGTGGTGCACACCTGTAGTCCCAGCTACTTGGAAGGCTTAGGTGGAAGATTGCTTGAGCCCAGAAAGCAGAGGTTGCAGTGAGCCAAGATGGTGAACACACACTCCAGCCTGGATGATAGAGCAAGACCTTGTCAAAAAAAAAAAAAAAAGACTATTTGGGACTCAGTGATCTTAGGGTTGTCCTTTTCCCTACGAGTGAGCGGGAAAATCCTGACTTCTCTTCTGAGAACCGGCACAGATTAGCCCCAGGGAACAGAATTTATAAAGAACAAAGTGTTTTGCTCAAAATTATCTCAAGCCAGCCTCACAGCGCCCCCATGAGGTCAGTGTTCTGACCCAATACATTTCGCAGATTAAAAAAGGGAAATAGAAATGGAACCAGGAAAAGCCACCGGACCTGTGTCATCCGGCCAGCAAGCAGCAGAGGTGACATTCTAGCCTAGACCCAACTCCAAATGTCCCTTCTTCTCTAAGGTCCCCAGCCAGGAGACCTCAGGAGGTCGGTGGACTCGGGCAGCCCTAAACCATCCTCAAACTCTACGAGCAGGGAACCTGTCTCTCCCGTCCTAGGAATTGCTCTGTATGTCGATGGTGCTGAAATTGAGATAATGTATGCCCCTCAGGGCAGTGGGCAATGTTGAGGACATTTTTGGATATCACAATTTGGCCGGGGTGGGGCGGGGGTGGGCGGGGTGGGGTGGGGGTTGCTAATGGCTGCTACTGGGTGGAGGCCAAGGATGCGACTGAACATCCTGTAATGCACGGGACACCCTCCACTGCCACAACAAAGAATTATCCAGCCCCAAACGTCCATAGAGCCCAGGATGAGCGTGCTACTCCGGAATGGAAGCCCAGCAGACGCCTGCATCTGTGCTGGGGAGGAGCAGGGGCCTGGGCCTGCAGAGCTGGGTGTGCCCTGAAGACTCGTTGAAAGGTCCTTCACCCGACAACCTCAGGTTGGATGACTAATGAGCCAGGAGTGTGGCCTTTATATAGCTCTGGGCCCAGGCATGCGGGACCAGGTTCCGCTGTCACAGTGCCACGTTCTTCAGCAAGGGGGCTCTGGCAGGCAGGCAAGGGGATGGCAGGGGGAAGCTGGCGGGGAGCCCGGGGCAGCAGCTGTTGCTGGAATCTGGGCCTCATAGAGAGGAACAATGCCCCCGGAATGCCAGGACTGAGACAGCTGATCCCACGGGCATCTGAAGGGCACCAGTAAAAATGGGCTTGTCTAGGTGCCTCTGTCCCCAGTGCAGGCAAGATAGATGACCGAGGGCTAAATATACCAGGGACAAGAAAGCCACTGAAGGGCTATCTGGATGCTTGAGGCTGGACCTGAGCTCTGGGATCCTGGAGGGTAGTGAGAGGTGGGGCCGGATCCCCCAGCTTTGAAACCAGAATACCATGGGGAGGAAAAGCGTATACAGAGGAGTCCGACAATCTGGGTTCGAAGCCCAGTGCTACCAGGTGCTAGGGGTAGGGCCTTGGGGAGTGACTGCTCCTCCCTGATCCTCAGTTTCCTCATCTGGAAAATGGGTCTAATATTAGTACCTTCCTCATAGTGTTGTGAAGATTAAATCCCATGGTGGGTAAAGCATGTGGCTCAGTGTGTGACATGCAGGGAGTTCTAGGGAAGGGGGATGATGGCGATTTGGTTTCTTTTGGTACTTCAGTTTGGCGAGCTATGCAGTAGCTGGGTGGTGGCCATGGCGGGCAGGCCTACCTCTCCCACTACACTGGAGCACTCCATACATGATAGCTTGTACTCCGCCAGCTTAGGGCAGCTGTCCCTAAGAGCACTGAATGACGGGCTGGAGGGTGAGGTGGGGGCCGGAGTAGGAAATGAGGGTGGGAAGACAACCAGTAAAACCACACACACTCATACACACACACACACACACTCTCTTTCTCACATACACACTCTCTCACACATTCACTCACACATACATACTCTCACAATCACACATGCTCATACACACTCTCACACACTCACACACTTTAACACACTCACATATACACATTCACATACATATACACACACTTTCACACACATTCACAGACACGTGAAACACACTCACATAGAGACACACTTTCACACACATACACAGACTCGTGACACACTCATACACTCAGTCACATACACTCATACACATACACTCAGTCACACTCTCATACACATACACTCACAGTTTCACACACATACACACCTGTCACGCACACTCACAAAAACACACAGTCACAGTCACACACATACACACACACAGTCACACAGTCACACACATACACTCACACACATACACACTCTCTCTCACACACAGTGCCTGTACTCCATGCCTGGCACTGTGCAAAGCCATTTACACTCATGCATGAGTGACCATGTGGATGGTGCTTGGAACAGAATAAGCACACAATAAATGTTAGCTGCTATCGTTAGTATCACAATTATCTAGTTTCACCTGAATGACACTCTTCCAAGGTTAGCATGATAGTTTTTTCCATTTATCAAGTGAAGACTCTGAGGTTTAGGGTGGTTAAGTCACCTGTCCAGGGGCCCCACAGTCAAGGAAGTGGAGGAGCTGACCTGGAACTCAACTTACAATCATAACACCATTCTGGTAGGGTAGGGTCAAGTGATAAAAGATCTTAGCTGTCAGGCCAAGGAGGGGAGATTTCCTTCTGAGGTAGTGGGGAGCCACTGAGTGTTCTAGAGCATGTGCAAGTCATCATCAGAATGGGGTATGGGGGAAAGGAGTTTGACTCAGAGTGTGTGAAGGGCAAGATATAAAGACAAGAGAGAGGAGGCCCAAAACCAGTTGGGAGCTACTACCACAGACCAGAGCGGGGGTGGGACTTGAGGAAATGGATTTGCAAGACATTTTAGAGGAAGAATAGACAGATTTTGCCACTAGTGGGGCAGAATCAAGATGGCTGAGGATTTTGGTCTGGGAACCTAAGAGAGAGGTAAAGTCATTAATAGGAAAAGGATTTGGGAGAGGAAGAGGAGAGAAAATGAATTCATTATGGAACATGTTATTTCTTTTCTTTTTTTTTCTTTTCTTTTTTTTAATGTTTTTGATATGGAGTCTCAATCTGTCACCAGGCTGGAGTGCAGTGGTGCAATCTCGGCTCACTGCAACCTCCGCCTCCCAAGTTCAAGTGATTCTCCTGCCTCAGCCTCCCGAGTAACTGGGACTATAGGTGCACACCACCATGCCCAGCTAATTTTTGTATTTTTAGTAGAGATGGGGTTTCACCATGTTGACTAGGATGGTCCACAATCTCTTGACCTCGTGATCTGCCCGCCTCGGCCTCCCAAAGTGCTGGGATTACAGGCGTGAGCCACCGTGCTGGAATGTTATTTCTTTTACCTCCATCTCCACTGACATGGGTGCCCAGCCAGTGCTCTGGAATAAGAGCTGGCATTCACTGAACATCACTGTGCCTAGCAGTATTCTAGAACTTTAGAAGCAGTAATTAACTTATTCAAACTTCATGATAACTTTTTGAAGTAAGGACCTCTATTACACGTTCCCATTTCACATATGAGGAAACTGAGGTACAGAGAGCTGATGCTACTTGTCCCAATGGTGCTTTGTACACAGGGGGTGCCCCATTATGTGACTGACCCATCTTTGCTGGGCACAGGCCTGGTCCACCTACATCTGACTTGCAAGAGAAGCCACCCTCCCCACTTGGTGGCTCTCACTGACGCCTGGGGGCCCTGACAGAAGGAGATAGGCTATCACTTGGTGACAAAAGCCATCAGCCACCCGGCTTTGGGCTGGCAGGGCCTGGTATGCCTTTGTTCTATCAAGAGGTGGCTGACTTCACTGCCCTCTTTAAAGGGGCCTTACACCCCAAGGCAAGTTAACCCACTGTGCTACTTGCTTCCAATGGAAATCATGGTGGGCACTTATGTGACACTTTCCTGTGCCAGGCTCTGTCCTAAATATTAATGCATTACTAGATTAACTCTGTAAGCTACTGATATTAACATAAACACTTATGTGATCCGCTGAAGGGTTTTATAAGACAAACACGTAGAGAAGCCTTTCCCTTTCTCCCTTACAATATGGGATGTAATGGCTTAGACTTGAATTCCAGGAGCTAAAGTGCAAAAAGCCCCTGCAGAAGAAACGAATTAAAATATGCCTCCAGCAAGGCTGGATTGAAACCCTTAAATGCCCCAAAGACTGAAAAGATGCTGACTGTCACCACCTGACAGCAAATGAAAGATAAAAACAGTACTTAATGGTCCAGCTAGCAGGAGAGCATCCTTCCATGTTCGGATTTTTTCCCATGGTGGCTATTTTGACTTAAAAAAAAAATTAATTGGCTGGGCACGGTGGCTCACGCCTGTAATCCCAGCACTTTGGGAGGCTGAGGCAGGTGGATCACCTGATGTCAGGAGTTCGAGACCAGCCTGGCCAACATAGTGAAACCCCATCTCTACTAAAAGTACACCAGTTAGCCGGGCGTGGTAGCGCACGCCTGTAATCAGAGCTACTCAGGAGGCTGAGGCACGAGAATCACTTGAACCTGGGAGGTGGAGGTTGTAGTGAGCTGAGATCACACCACTGCACTCTCGCCTGGGCGACAAAGCAAGACTCTATCAAAAAAAAAAAAAAAAAAATATATATATATATATATATATGTATCCTTTCTCCCAAAAAAGTTTGTTGGGTTTTTGTTGTCACTGGCACCTCTGGTGCTCTGGGCATGTATTAAATGTGCCATGTATTAAATGTGCCAGTTGCACGGCCTGGCTCAGCTTGAGGGGAGGCCACACCAGCCTCCATCAGTGAGGTAGGGACTGCAAAGGAGGTCTCCAAGGCCACCATAGAGTGGGAAAATTCAGGTGGCTGGGGCGGGTATGTGCACGTGTATGAGTTATGATACCATTAACGTGAAAATGTGTATCTCTGTTTGCATGGTATGACATCATTATTGTGAAAAAAGTATATATTTGTGTGTGCATGTCTGTGTGTGTGTGTGTGTGTCAGAGAGAAAGAGAGAGACAGAGAGTTGGGAAACCTAAATGCAATGTGATATGCTGGATTAGATCTTGGAACAGCAAAAGGATAGTGGAAAGCCTGGTGAAATCCAAATCAAGCCAGGAGTTTGGTCAATAGTAATGCATCAATATCAGTTTCCTTCTTGTAACCAATGTATTAGGGTCATGTAACATGTGTTAACATCAGGGAAACTGGGCCAGGGGAAAGGAGAACTCTGCCACTTTTAATATAAATTCTTAAATACAATTTTTAATTTAAAAATGTCTGGAAGGAATCTGCTGAAGTTCTGAAACGGTAAAACTAATCTACGGGGCTAGAGGCCAAGAGGTGCTGACTTTCAGGAGGGTTGGCTGGGAAGGGACACTAGGAAAAGCTCTGGGGCTGGAATGTTCTGTGTCCTGGCCTGGGTGGTGGTTACACAGTGTGCGTCTGTGTAGAAACTCATCTCACTGGACACTTAAGACACATGCACTTTGCGATCTCAATTTTAAAAGCAAAGAATAAAAGGTAGCATCTGAAAGGCTTCACACGAAACTGCAAACCCTGTTCCTCTTGGAGAGGCTCTGGTTGTCATGATAGGAAGCGGACGTTTTAGTCAATATCTTCTGTAACATGGTCAACTATTTTATAGTAAGAATGTGCTTGCTCTCATTATATTAATGTAATTTTATGGGCGTGGCGTGTAGCATGCACAGAGACAAGTGCACGGATAATAAATGTGCAGCCCGTGACACACCCAGATCAGGATCCGCGACATTCCCAGTTCTCCCAAGACGTCCCCTACTTACTTATCATAAATTCTGCTCTCAATGGATGTTCTATAATTTTTTTTTTTTTTTGGTTAAACTTGGCAATCCCATTCCTAATGTTCCCTCCTCATCACTACCCTCCTCTATCCTGACTTCTCACAGCTCAGATTCATTTTTTACCTGTTTATTCATACATTTTTTTTTTTTTTTGAGACAGGGTCCATCTAGCTCCGTCACCCAGGCTGGAATGCAATAGAGTGAACACAGCTGACTGCAGCCTCAACCTCCCTGGCTCAAGTGATTCTCCCACTTCAGCCTCTCGAGTAGCTGGGAATACAGGTGTGCACCACCACACCCAGATAACCTTTGTATTTTTTTGTAGAGACAGGATTTCACCATGTTGCCCAGCCTGGTCTCCAACTCCTGGGCTCAAGTGATCCACCCGCCTCAGCCTCCCACAGTGTTGGGATTACAGGTGTGAGCCACAGAGATCAAATATGTCTTAATGCACACTCTGATTTAATCCTCATAACAGCCCTAGGAGGTGAGTACTGTTATTATCACACTTTACAGAGGAGGAAACTGAGACTCGGCGAGAAGCCTATCTAAAGTCACATTGCTGGCCTGGATGCAAACCTTGGCTAGTCCGATTACAAAGCCCTGAGCTACCACGTCAGGCCAATCAAAACTAAATATTCCCCCAGTCCTCAATCTGGCAGATGATCAATATCTTGTCAGGCTTAGGGTCTGTGTGTCGGAGCCCTCTGTGCTCTGTTTCCTTTTTGGCAGTGTTACCAAGAAGTACGACACCAGCCGGACTTTTCCACTAGACTTATGTTCTTTCTGCTCAGAAGTAGGCCAGGTATGCTCTTAATCCTTGGAGTTTGTGAATCTTGCTGGGATGCACCTTCGTGTGTGTTTTTCCTTATCCTTCCAGCTTGGAGTTTGGGAGTTCTTTCATCCTGCAGATTTTGTTCTCTTTTGTGCTGAAGAACATTTTCTTGTATTACTTGCTCACTTTTGGCTTCTGTTTCTGGAATGTTTTTTATTTGCATTTCTTTGTTATTTTGCTTCATGATATTCCCAAGATATCATCTTCTAGGCCACTATTTAAATTGCAACAAAACTAACCTTTCTTGCAATTCATTCACTTCATTTTTAGTTTGAAAATCAGGTCTTAAAGCTCTAGGAAGTCATTTTGGGTTTCACTTGAATTAAGGTTTTTTTGTTGGTTTGTTTTTATTTTTATTTTTTGGAGCAAAACAGTACTTGGGCTTTAAAAAATAATGAAATTAATACACTGCTCTATTTTCAAAAATGAAGACTGTCGTACCATAATACAGTTGAACATAAATTTCCACTTTTCTTGAATTTAAGCTTAATATGTATATATCTCCCCTTACATTGCATGAAGCTTTACTGATGTACATCACGCCCGGCACATAGTGGGGCTCAAATAAATATCTATATGTAAATTCATGTTCTTCGATTTGGGGTTAACATCATTCTTACTTAAAAGCAGTGTGTACCTATGACGAATACTCACATATTTTCCCTCTCTTCATCTCTTCTTTTAAAATTGTCAATGGGGCCAGGCGCGGTGGCTCACGCCTGTAATCCCAGCACTTTGGGAGGCTGAGATAGACAGATCACTTGAGCTCAGGAGCTCAAGACCAGCCTGGCCAACATGGTGAAACCCCATTTCTACCAAAAAAATACAAAAATTAGCCGGGCATAGTGGCGGGTGCCCATAATCCCCGCTACTTGGGAGGCTGAGGCAGGAGAATTTCTTGAACCTAGAAGGCAGAGGTTGCAGTAAGCCGAGATCATGCCACTGAACTCTAGTCTAGTTGACAGAGTGAGACCCTGTCCACACCCCCCGACTAAAAATAAAAAGATGAAAGCAGAGGAGTCAGAGAGGTTGGATTCAGAGGTTGGAGTGATGCGGACCATGAACCAAGGAAGGTGGGGACCTCGTGGTCCACAAGGAATGTCGGTGCCTCATTCCCCACTTCGTGGTCCACATCGCTCCAACCTCTGAATCCTCCGAGGTGGAAAAGGCAAAAATTGGGTTCTCCCCAGGAGGCTTCAGAAGGAACACAGTCCTATTTGTGACTGCAAGATATTAAATATGTTGCCAGGTGTGGTGGCTTGAGCCTGTAATCCCAGCACCTTGGCAGGCCGAGGCAGGAGGATGGCTTGAGCTCAGGAGTTCAAGACCAGCCTGGGCAACATAATGTGACCCCGTCTCTACCAAAAAAAACCTTTTTAATTAGCCAAGCATGGTGGTGCATGACTGTAATCCCAGCTACTCGGGAGGACAAGTGAGGAGGATCACTTGAGCCTAGGAGTTCGAGGCTGCCGTGAGCTATGATCGTGTCATTGCACTCCAGCCTGGGCAACAGGGTGAGACCCTGTCTGTTTTAAGTCACCAAATCGGTAATATTTTTATAGCAGCAATAAGAAACAAATACACTTGAGCTTCTGATTCTTCTAGAAGTTGCTATTCTAATGGATCGGCCCACTGTGCTTCTCTCTGGCTTCTGACACCTCAAGTGAGCAGTTATTTTTCTATTCGGTGGGACTTAGGTCTGGTTGCTGGAAACTTATTAGCTGTAGGAATCCCACAGATAGCAAAAAGGCAGGGGTCTCAGGTCCTGTGGGCCTGTGCGTCACAGCAAGAGGCCTCCACCACCCAGCCTCGAGGGCACAGCAGCCCCAGCCGCCCACTCGCTCCCTCCCCAGCCCCTGCGGTCTTGAGGCTGATGCTGAAAGGAACCCCTGAAGTTTACACAGAACCAACACCCAAGTCCTCCCTGGATTCTCCAATCCCAGGGCCTTGTCCCTGGTCTTGTGGGCTCCCCGGGGCAACACAAGCCACTGGTGAGAGAGACTTTGGATCTCTGGCTCTCTCAACAGGCCCCAAGGCCTAACCCACAGCCCATGAGTTCCACGTCCCAGCAGTCACGTGGTTCCATGCCCCATTCAGGCTGCCATGTTCCCAGAATCCCTAGACACAATCTCACTTAATCCTCCCAGCAGCCTTATGGGGGTGTGTGATCTCCATTTTCCAGGTGAGGAAACTGAGGCCCGAGAGGGTGAGTGCCTTGTTTGACAACTCCTCTTGCTATCCAGCCAGAATTGTTCCCCTAGTACCCCTTTTGGAGGCCTGGCTGTACAGGCGTCCCTCAGGAACACACACCCCCACTCGCCTCTGGGGGCCCAGCCCATCCTAATCCCCACCCCGGGGCTTCCCACCCCCATCATACACTCTCCACATCTTCTGTGGCTGCAACAACCTTTTCACTTGGCCAGTTAGAGCTACTGACTGCTCGCACAGGGTTTTAACGAAAATCCATGGTGTGCTATTAGCTAGGGAAACATTTATTCCGGTGTTGTCAGAGAACCTTGGACAGAAAAGCTCCTCTTGATGTGTGCGCTGTACGTATGTGGATGCGTGTGCGTGCACGTGTCTGTGTGTCTCTATGCAAGTGCAGATGTGTTTTTGTCTGTGCACACATGTGCCTACACATGAACACATCTTTTGTTATTAAAGACTGTTAGAAGAGTCTCCTGGGTAATTCTAACCCATGTATGACTGCAGAGAAGGAAAAAACCCCACACCTTTTTTTTTTTTTTTTATCACAGCCGTAAATGGTCCTTGGGTTTGTGTGCCCCAAAATTGAGATGTTTTTTCCACCTGAGAAGGGGAGTGAGTGATAGCTACCATTTACCAGGTCTTACCTCCTTTTACCTTGCGGAAAACCTAATAAGAAAACTTATTTTTTTTTTATGTTCTGGAAAACTCCAGCCCCAAGGGGACTTCTGTTCCTCAAAGCCTCCAAATTCTCCCTGCCTTGAGGCACGTGCCGTCCCTGCTGCCTGGAGCCCCCTTTGCAGACTCTGCTTGGAGGAGCCCACCTGCGTCCCCGTCTGAGGCTCTCACCTGGCCACTGCCATGCCTCTGTCTCATCCCTGCATGAGATCCGTCACTGCCTGCAACTGTCTGGGTTGTGCATTTGTTTACTTTCTCTTTGTCCATCTTCCCCTCACACTTATGCACCTCAAGGGCGGGAAATTTGCTGCTTTGCGCTGGGCTCCATTAAGGGGAAAGAATGCTGGTTCAACCATCAGCCCTGTGCCCACACCACTGGGAGGGCAGAGGGACATTCTCCTTCTTAGAGGTGTGACCTCTGGCACTCAGTCCTGCCACCCATGGCCACTAAATAACCACGATGATTCCAAGCCCCGAGTTCTTGCTCCCTGAATCCCAAGGCTGTCTTTAAGGGCATAAGAGGATGGCCATCTTTTGTTGTTTTGGTTTGGTTTGGGGGTTTTTTTGTTCTCATATTTGAGATGGAGTCTCGCTCTGTCACCCAGGCTGGAGTGCAATGGTGCGATCTTGGCTCACTGCAACCTCCGCCTCCTGGGTTCAAGCAATCCTCCTGCCTCAGCCTCCCAAGTAGCTGGAATTACAGGCAAGTGCCACTACGCCCAGCTAATTTTTGTATTTTTAGTAGAGACGGGATTTTGTCATGTTGGCCAAACTGGTCTTGAACTCCTGACCTCAGGTGATCCACCCACCTTGGCCTCCCAAACTGTTAGGATTACAGGTGTGAGCCACCATGCCCGTCTTTTTTTTTTTTTTTTTTGAGACAGGCTGGAGGGCTGGAGTGCAATGGTGCGATCTTGGCTCACTGCAACCTCTGCCTCTCAGCTTCAAGAGATTCTCCTGCCTCAGTCTCCTGAGTAGCTGGGACTACAGGCCCACGCCACCACACCTGGCTAATTTTTGTATTTTTAGTAGAGACAGGTTTCATCATGTTGGCCAAGGTGGTCTTGAACTCCTGACTCAAGTGATTCACCCGCCTCAGCCTCTCAAAGTGCTAGCATTTCAGGTATAAGCCACTGCACTCAGCAGGAAAGCTGTCTTGAGTAAAAGTATTATATAACAACACCTTGCATTCTGAGAGCAGCTGCTGTTTTCAAGGCCCTCAAAGAGCCTGGACTCTGGAGACAAAGGGGCCTCCAAAGGGGTCCATGCCCAGCTCCATCACTGTGTGACCCTGAGCAGCTCACTTTGCCTCTCTGAGCTTTTGTTTCCTCATTAGTAAAATCGGGGCACGGATGATGAGGTGGTCCCCACCCTCTAGGGTGGTTGGAAAACTGTGTGTGGGAGCCATGAGCACATGGTGCCCAGCACGTGCCAGCGCTCAGTCAATGAGATTTGTCATTTCTTCAGTCAACAAATACTCATTTTTGAGCTGCTGCTGTGTGCGTCACAAGCTGGGAGCTGGGGAGACGGTCAGTGGTGAGGGAAACTAAAGTGATCCCTGTCCTCTGAGCTGACGCTCCACTGGCACCTAACAGAATGAGTCAGTGCACTGCAGGCAGCGTTCAGGACCGCCTCACGCTGTGCAGAGAAACAAAGCTGAGAAGGGAGATCCACGGGCAGCGGGTCCGTGGCTGTGTTATTTGTCTGTTTTGAGACAGGGTCTTGCTCTGTCACCCAGGCTGGAGCGCAGTGGTGTGATCGTGGCTCACCACAGCCTCAACCTCCCGGACCCAAGTGATCCTCCTGTCCCAGCCTCTTGAATAGCTGAGACTATAGGCATGCACCACTATGAGCAGCTAATTGTTTTTTTTGTTTTGTTTTGTTTTTGTGGGGTTTTTTGGGGGTTTTGTTTGTTTGTTTGTTTGTTTTTGTAGAGACAGGCATCTCCCTATGTTACCCAGGCTGCTCTCAAACTCCTGGGCTCAAGCGATCCTCCCGCCTCAGCTTCCCACAGTGCTGGGATTTCAGGCATGAGCCACAGTGCCAGCCTTCATGGTTATTTTAAATAGGGTGGATGGGGAGGCTTTACTCAGGAGATGACATCTGAGCAAAGATGCAATGAAGGAGGTGAAGGAAGGAGCCGTGCAATGACTGACGGAAAGGCATTCCAGGTAGAAGGCACACAGGTGCAAAGGCCCTGAGGCCAGATCCAGGCTGATAAAACAGAGCATTTTAGCAGTCTCCTCTCCCTGCCATTTTCTTTCTCAAAATTGACAAGCACAAGTGTCCCCGGCCCAAGCACTGCAGAGAGCGCAGCATCTCTCCCCGTGACCATGACCCAGCTACTGCCTCTTTAACCTTGAATGCCTTTTTGGGGGCTCACGTGTCACCCAGTGGCGAGTGAGCCACCCTTACTTCAGAAGAACGGCATGGGGTGGGGGGGCCTTAGGTGGTGCCCGCCTCACCTATGACTGCCAAAAGCGGTCATGGGGTTATTTTTAAACATGGGGAGGAAGTATTTATTGTTCCCGGGCTGCGGAGAGCTGGGCGGAGTGTGGAATTCTTCTCGGGAGGCAGTGCTGGGTCCCTTCCACCATGGTGAGTACAAGGGCTCCAGGACGTGATGATGCCGGGTGGGCGAGGAGGGGAAGCCACTACAAGCAGGGGACCACGGCGGAGGCGGAGGAAGGAGGCTCTCAAAGCCTCCAGCCCCTTGTGGAAAAAGCCCCGCTGACTGCGCGCGCACAGAGGAACCCCAATCAATGCCCCGATAGGCCACAAATAACAGCAGCTCCCGGGGACTCACAAACACAAAATAAGAGAGTTGGCTTTTTTATGGCTTGTCTACTGACCTCTCAAGGAATCAATAACTCCCAGGGCTTGCAAAATGGGATTGAACGCTTTTAAGGATCAAATTGTAATTCTTTTCTCTTGTTCAGGCGGCTGGGAAAAAGAATGTTTTTGTTTTCACCTTTTGAACTTGCAAATGTAAAACCTTTCTTCCTGTGCTGTTGAGTTGCGTGTCCCCCTCCTGAAGTGGGCAGCTCCCAAATCAGGGTCAGCGCAGGACGGAGAGTGGTTAGGGGCAGGAACTCTGGAGTCAGAATGCCCAAGTTCAACTCTCCAAGTTCAATACCCAAGTTCAACTCCAGCTCTGCCTTTTGTGTGTGTGTGGCTGTGCGATCTTGGGCAAGTGACCCAACCTCTCTGAGCCTCAGTTGCCTCCCCTGTAAAATGGGGATGATAATAATAGTATCCGCTTGACAGAGCGGTTATGAGAATTAAATAATAATACATATGTAGAGTATTGAAGCATTTGCTGTTATTGAAAGTCAGAGAGAAGTGGGGTGGGGAGGAAAGGTCAACTCGCTCTTCTCTGCCCTGTTGACATGATGCAAGGACAGGACATTCAGAGAGGAGGTTTTGCTGCCATTTGGATCAAGGGAAAATTGTGGGGTGTGGGGCGCAGTTGGGTTTTAACACCTTGAAGAACTGTCATTTCATCTTGGCATTCATCATGGCTTAGTGAGCCTGACTTTTTCTCTCCCTCCAATCAATTCTCATTCTGTGCATTACTGAGCTTTTTGTGAAATGCATCGGAACAAAAGCGGCTGGATCCTGCAGGGACGATCTGTAGGTGTGGCCTCCATCCCCAGGGACACACCTGTGGCTTCTCCTAGTTAATGAAGGAGCCACTACAAGATGCACAAATGCTTATGATCCCCTGGGACCAGGAGGCTCTGGAGAAACTTTATGTCGTGTCCTTTGCTCCCTCCAGCGTCACTGTTTTGAGACCTGAGTGTGGACGCTGTACCTGCATTTCACAGATGGGCAGCTGAGCCCTGCAACAGAGATGAACTCACCCAGAGAAGGGGCCTGATCTAGTTTTTTTGACTCCCAGCCTCTCACTCTTTTAATCAATGCTTTTTTCCCCCAGGCACCTAAGAAAGCAAAGAAGAGAGCCCAGGGCACCAACTCCAACGTGTTCTCCATGTTCGAACAGACCCAAATCCAGGAATTTAAGGAGGTGGGTGCAGCTGTTGAATCATCCACATGGAAGGAAATCCCACCCGTGAGGGAGAACCTTCCTTTTGTTCCATATTCCCAGCAGGGACTTTTCATTAGACGCCTCTGTCCTCCAAACAATCCCAAATTCAGCCCGAATGGATGTGCAAATTTTTAAAAGAAACTGTTTTTAATAACTTCGCTGATTATCAAAGTAAAATATATTCCTTGTTGAAAAATGTCAGAAAATTTTTCAGAAAAGCACAAAAAAGGAAATAAAAACTACCTAAAATTCTATTACCTAGAGATAATCAGTTCGCATTTTGGTATATACCCTTCAAGCCATTTTTGTTATCTATGTATATGTGTATTAAACAAAATTATAATCTTCTGTGCCCACTGATTACTACCTGCATTTTTTTCTTTGAGAAATTCACCATTAACATTTCCTATCATATATTTAAACCATTTTTCTATGGTTAAATATGACATTTGTTTATAATGTTTTACTATTATAAATAACACCTCTTTGCTTGTATCTCTGGTTACTTCTTGGGAGTAAAGTCCTAAAAGCAGAACTGCTGGGTCAAAGGAACTTAAAACAACAACAACAAAAGAACTAAAAACAGGCAGAACTGCTGGTCCGAATTGCCCCCCAAAATCACAGCACTAATTCCTATGCCCAGCAGTCTCAAGAAGAGTGCCTTTCCCCACATTTCCATCAACACTGGGTATTAATAGTCACAATTGTTTTTGCCAGTCTGAGAGGTAAAAAGCAGTATCTTCTGGGTTTTAAATGTTACAGTCTTTGATTATTAACCACTAGCCCCGTTTGAAACCCCATCGCATTCGATGGCAATGGACCTTATGAAGAGAACCCAAGTACCAATTAGACCAAACTGCACACAGGCTTGGAAGGACAGGCTCGGAACTCATTTTCCAGCAGTTGTGAGGGCTCACACTGACTCATCCACATTACTACCTGGCTGTCCAGAGGGAACTATGCTAAACTGATGCTAAAGAGATCAGTCTGCTTTTGTGTGTGTGTGTGTGTGTGTGGCAGAGTCTGGCTCTGTCACCCAGCCTGGAGTGCAGTGGCACAACCATGGCTCCCTGCAGCTTCAACCTCCCAGATTAATCGATCCTCCCACCTCAGCCTCCTGAGTAGCTGGGACCACAGGTATACACCACCGTGCCCAGTTAATTTTTGTGATTTTTGTAAAGATTGAGTCCCCCTGTGTTGCCCAGGCTGGTCTCAAACTCCTGGGCTCAAGCAATTCTCCTGCCTTGACGTCCCAAAGTGCTGGGATTACAGGCGTGAGCCGCTACACCCTGCCCTAACGTGCTTTATATCAAAGGGGAAACCATTTGGGCTTCGAAACAGGAAATGAGCAGTTGTACCTTTTGTCCTCACTAACATTCAGATTGCAGGAATGCTGTGTCCCATAGGGAAAGAGAAATTCCTGAGACAAGTGTCATATCTGAACTTGAGATCGTCACCTTCCAGGGAGAAAGCTACACCCGCCTCTTTTCCCAACCCCCGGAATCAGCTACGGGGGGTGTGGGCAGGGGATGCAAAGAGCTCAAAACACGTAGCCAGGATTCCCCATTTGGGTTTGTTTGTTTGTTGTTTGTTTGTCTGAGTAAATGGGATTACAGGTACTCACCACCATGCCTGGCTAATTTTTTTGTATTTTTACTAGAGACAGGGTTTCACTGTGTTAGCCAGGCTGGTCTCAAACTCCTAGCCTCAAGTGATCCTTCTGCCTTGGCCTCCAAAGTGCTGGGATTACAGGCGTGAGCCACTGCACCTGGCCTAAAGCTATTATTTTTTTAAAAAGCTAAAAACTGGTGTTTCATCTGACCTCCCCACTCCCTAGCCTGCCCTGCCTGTAAAATGGGACCAGTAATCTGTCTCAGCTGGCGGCCAGGGAGGTTCTCAGAACTTTATAAATGCCCAAGTATTTCACAAATGAGGAATCATGGGCCAGGCACAGTGGCTCACACCTGTAATCCCAGCACTTTGGGAGGCCGAGGTGGGCAGATCACTTGAGGTCAGGAGTTTGAGACTAGCCTGGCCAAAATGGTGAAACCCTGACTCTACTAAACAAAAATAAACTGGGCATTGGTGGTGCGTGTCTACAGTCCCAGCTACTCGGGAGGCTGAGGCAGGAGAATCGCTTGAACCCGGGAGGTGGAGGTTGCAGTGAGTCGAGATCACACCAGATTGCACTGCAGCCTGGGCGACATAGCAAGACTCTTTCTCATAAATAAATAAATAGCTTTATAGGGGTATAATTTGCATATCATAAAATTCATCTTTTAAGTGTGCTGTTTTGTGGTTTGTAGTATACTCACAAAGTTGTGCAACCATCACCACTATCTACTTTCAGAATATTTCCATCACCCCAGAAAGAAACCCCATACCCATTAGCAGTCACTTCCTGCTCCTCCCTCTCCCACCAGCCCCTGGCAACCGCTAATCCATTTTCTGTCTCCATGAATTTCTTGTTCTGGACATTTCATAGAAATGGAATCATACAATATGTGGTATTTGTGTCAGACTTCTTTCACATATGTTTTAAGGCTCATCCATGTTGTAATCTTTGTAGGAATTTCCTTCCTTTTTATGGCTGAATAATATTCCATTGTATGGACAGACCACATTTGGTTTATCCATTCATCAGCTGATGGACATGTAGGTTGCTTTCAGTTTTGGGCTACTGTGAACAATGCTGTTACACACATTTGTGTTCAGGTTGTTTTTGTTTTTGTTTTTGTTTTTCAAGATGGAGTCTTGCTCTGTCATCCAGGTTGGAGTTCAGTGGCATGATCTCAGCTCACTGCAAGCTCCGCCTCCCGGGTTCAAGCAATTCTCCTGCCTCAGCCTCCCAAGTAGCTAGGATTACAGGCATGCGCCACCACGCCTGGCTAATTTTTCTATTTTTCATAGAGATGGGGTTTCACCATGTTGGCCAGGCTGGTCTTGAACTCCCGACCTCAAGTGACCCACCAGCCTAGGCCTCCCAAAGTGCTGGGATTATAGGCATGAGCCACCATGCCCAGCCTTGTGTACAGGCTTTTATGTGGACATGTTTTCATTTCTCTTGGGTATATATCTAGCAGTGGAATGTCTGGGTCATATGATAACACGAGGCCTAACATTTTGAAGAAATTGTTGGATTATCTTCAATTGTTGACTTTTGATCTGAGGTCCTGCAATGATCTTTGAAGATCCCAGAATCCACTCCTGCCAAGTCCTTGGCCCAACTTCTTGGGCAACTCTGCCAGTTTCTCCCAGGCTGAGCTGCCAATCACTTCCCTTCCACAGGCCTTCACTATCATGGACCAGAACAGGGATGGCTTCATCGACAAGAACGATCTGAGAGACACCTTTGCTGCCCTTGGTATGTCGCACCCTCTAGCCCTGCAGGAGGGTCTCTTTATCTCACATCCATGAGGAGCACGAGGTGGGACCATCAGAAAAGCCCAAGATGGGTGTCATTTCCCAAAGAAACAACTCCACCACAACTGCTCTTTAAGACAAATTTCAGGGGATGGGAAAGAAGTGTTTAGCCTTTGAGTGTCTTCAGATATCTTTTATCTCCTGAAATAACTTTTTTGTGTGATTTTGAATGCAATGTCAGCTCAAAATGGGGAAAAATGCAGAACAGTATAAAGGAGAAAATGACATCACCCAGAAGGTCATATTCCACTGTGAACATTCCAGCCTCTTTACTCTAAGTCTTTCTAGACATGTCTGTTAGGTTTGGGTTTTAGTTTTTTAAATGATTGGAATCATTCTCTTTTGAATTCATCTTCTAAAATGTATCATCTCAACAGTGTGAGCACGAGTACATGGAGTTTCTTCAAAATATACATGTCTAATCTGCTACCCACCACCACCTTACTCCTAACCGTAGAACTCAGGGCAACCATACACAGCTGTGCAGATGGTGCACTGCACAATTCTACAGGGAACTATTCACATTTGTAGTGCGTGTAGCTTTTTATACTTAAAACATACATTGGCTTAAAAAGTGACAGATTTTTCTTATTTGCACAAAGGTAGGCTTGTGACAGGACTAGAGCAGGTAAATCAGAACCTCCAAGGCTGTGGGTTACAGCAGGTTTAACTTGAAAAAATTCCCTCAGGTGATCCTGATCCGTCTCTCCTGCCTCCAACTGTGAAGGGCTAATTTACAATACAAGCCTTTCCCATTTGAGTGAAAAATGAAAATATCTGCATTAAATGTTCCAGGTTCTGAAGACACTATTTTAAATATAACGAACTGGCCGGCATGGCGGCTCACACCTGTAATCCCAGCACTTTGGGAGGCGGAGGCTGGAAGATCACTTGAACCCAGCACTTCGAGACCTGCCTGGGCAACATGACAAAACCCTATCTCTCCAAAAAACTACAAAAATTAGCCAGGCACGGTGGCGTGCACCTGCAATCCCAGCTACTTAGGAGGCTGAGGCACGAAAATTGCTTGAACCTGGGAGACGGAGGTTACAGTGAGTCGAGATTGTACCACTGCACTCCAACCTGGATGATAGAGCCAGACCCTGTCTCAAAGAAAAATAAGTAAATAATGAACCCCTTCCCACATCAGATGTTAGGGTTGCTTCCAGTCATTTGGTTATTATAAATAACACTGTCAAGAACATCTTCTCACATAAGATCTTTGCCCCCATCCACCCCATCTCCGATTATTTCTAGACTAGATTTCTTGAAGTGGAATCCCAGGAGCCAATGGCAGTGTCATAATGGCTCTTTCTCCCCCAGCTCTGAGTCCCTGAGTGTGTGTTTCCTACCCTAGGGCGTGTGAACGTGAAAAATGAAGAAATTGATGAAATGATCAAGGAGGCTCCGGGTCCAATTAACTTTACTGTGTTCCTCACAATGTTTGGGGAGAAACTTAAGGGTAAGGTCGTGTGTGTGTGTGTCTATGTTTCTTTGGGGGGCTGGCAGAAGATAGTTAACTTTAAAAGAGATAAAGCACCATTGGAAAAAATAATGAAAACAGCAATTTGGCTGGGCGCAGTGGCTGATGCCTGTAATCCCAGCACTTTCAGAGGCCGAAGTGGGTGGATCACTTGAGGTCAGGAGTTCAAGACCAGCCTGGCCAACATGGTGAAACCCCATCTCTACTAAAAACGCACAAAAAATTAGCAGGCACGGTGGTGTACACCTGTAGTCCCAGGTACTCAGGAGGCTGAGGCAGGAGAATCCCTTGAACCGGGATGGCGGAGGTTGCAGTGGGCCGAGATTGTGCCACTGCACTCCAACCTGGGTAACAAAGTGAAACTCTGTCTCAAAACAAAACAAAACAAAACAAAAACACAGCAACTAACATTGCTCCAGGACTTAACCTAAGTCAGACCTCATGCTAACCACTTCATACGCATTACCCCACTTAACAGCAACTAGGAGGTACGCTCTATTCTTATTCTCAGTTTACAGATGGGGAACTGAGACTAAGAGACAGAAAGTCACTTGTCTGAGGCCACACGGCTAGCAAGTGCCAGAGTTAAGATTCGAATCCCAGGCTTTCGAATCTAGATGATGTTTGACCGTGGGTTCTCAGCCCTCTCTTTCAAAATAGAGGCTCAGGGATCAGATGAAAGCAGGGTATTTTTCCTCCATGCAAAGCAGCCTTGCTCTGGCCCCTTCATCTCTGGGGGAACTTGGGCCCAGCTGCCTGGGGTGCCAGTGGTTCCCAGTCACCCCCTGTACATGTAACCCCTGTGTTCCGTTTCAGGAGCGGACCCTGAGGAAACCATACTCAACGCATTCAAAGTGTTTGACCCTGAAGGCAAAGGGGTGCTGAAGGCTGATTAGTGAGTGGGGTCTGTGGGGAGGAAGGGGGTTCCCTGCTTGCCCCCTGCCCCACTACACATGTACAACTGACACCAACACCTGCTTTCCTCTCTCTGCAGTGTTCGGGACATGCTGACCACGCAGGCGGAGAGGTTTTCCAAGGAGGAGGTAATGGGGTCCTTCAAGCACTCCCTGTACCCCAGCTCCTGGGTTCTCCCTCTGGGGGGCTCTATCTCCCCCTCTTGTCTAAAGCACCCCTGACCCCACACTGACAGGGAACCAGCTATTGTCTTCTGAGCCCTGGCCTCATTTCATTCTCTGCCACCCTATGAGGTAGGGACTACCATAACTCCCATTATACAGATGGGCAAACTGAGACTCAGGGAAGTAAAGTCACTTGTCTAAAATAACAACAATCACACCTGTAATCCCAGCACTTTGGGAGGCCGAGGCAGGAGGATCACTTGAGGCCAGGAGTTTGAGACCAGCCTGGCCAACATGATGAAACCCTGCCTCTACTAAAAATACAAAAATTAGCTGGGCATGGTGGTGGACGCCTGTATTCCCAGTCACTCAGGAGGCTGAGGCACAGCACGAGAATCACTTGAACCCGGGAGGCAGAGGTTGCAGTGAGCCGAGATCACGCCACTGCACTCCAGTCTGGGCAACAGAGCAAGACTCCATCTCAAAAATAAAATAAAATAAGATAACAAAACTAATAGTAAATGCCAGGACCTGGATTCAAACCTAGGTCTATGTGACTGCAGGTTCTGCCTTCCTCACGATGCATAGAGACCTGCTTAGAGCATGAAATTATTGTAGTGTGAAGGGCTGCCACATACTGTCATGTGAGTTGTGCACTGAACAACTCTTCTAGATGTCAGTTTCATAAAACTGACATCTAGAAAATACACAGTCATCAGACTGTGTATTTGTTGCAACAGCTTTCCAGAACTGGCAGTAAACTGTCTGGTAATAATTTTTTTTTAACTCAGTGACCTTTTTCTGGAGATGCGGTAGTGAGTTTGGTAGAAGGGGCATTTTTGCTAATTTGCCAAAGCTTCTGTATGAGCAAGTAATGGTGCCGTCAACCTTATTAGTGAACCTTAATGAGTTGATTTTAAATGCCCCCTCATAGCCTCACAGGCCTCTCTCCATCAAGTTCCACATTTTACTAAAAATTGTATGTAGATTTCCCCTCCCCCAAAATTCAAGCAGCTAAAAGGGTTGCCTTCACTTTCCACCTGCTGTGGGCTTTGAACAAGCTCCTTAACCTCACTGCACCTCAATTTCCTCATCTGTAAAGTGGGAATGATAATAGAAGCTACCGCATAGGAGATCGCAAGGATTTGATACGTTAATGTGGGGAAAATGTGAACTTGTGGCAAAGGCAATACAAGTGCTGGCTATGAAAAGCCAGTATGGTTTTTTAAAAAAAATAGCCAATGCTTTTTAAATGGGGAAAGTTTGTATAAAAACAAAAATCTAGATTTCTGATGCCCTGGTCCCTGTGGCCACCTTCATGTCACCTTTTTAGATTGCCATGTGTCTCCATTTAGCCACAGGACCTATCCTGCTCCCTTAAATCACCTGCCTGGCCCCTTGAAACTCTTGAGTTTGTGATGCTGGTGGAAGGCTGGGTTTCCAGGGACATCTCTGCATGATGTTTATTTGGGAGGGCCCTTGAGGTCAGGGAAGAACAGGGAAGGGCAAGGAAGGAAAAGTGCATGAAGGAAGAAGTTGAGCCAAGATTCAGGCCCAAAGACCAGCACCGCTGACTCCCCAGGCAGGGAGCTCATTCGATAGCTCTCCTGGGAGGCAGCAAGTTGGGCGAGATGGCCGCGCCTTTATACCCCCACACCAATCCCATCCGCCGGCTGTAGGCTGCCCCAGAAAGGGCATGACCTTGGGCGAGGGGGCCCTGCAGCAGCTGGGGAAGTCCTTCTCTGGAGGACCCTCTGAGTGGCCCATGTTCCCATCCCCCACCCCAGCTACCCGTCCACTCAGGCCCCGCCCACAACCCCCCACCCTCTGTCTCAGTTCCCCTCCCCTCATCCTTAGCATGTCTTGCTGGCTCATTGCAGATTGACCAGATGTTCGCCGCCTTCCCCCCTGACGTGACTGGCAACTTGAACTACAAGAACCTGGTGCACATCATCACCCACGGAGAAGAGAAGGACTAGGAGGGGGCTGGCTGCTGCGCCCTGGGCTCGTCTTTGCAGAGTGGTCCGTGCCCTCATCTCTCTCCCCCCAGTACTGCCTCTGTCCCCACCTTGTCTGTTAGCTGTTTGGCTGCCCCATTTATCCACCTTCATCTTCTTTGCAGCCTGGGTGGCTACAGATAACCTCATGGCCGCACATCCTAGAGATGGAAATCTATCCAGAGGCCATGTTACAATAAACAGGAGGTTGTGTATTTGGTCATGACATTTCTCTGACAGATAGTGCCTCAAGTAAGGAAGGCGAAAGCAGATGAGTTAGTGACAGCCTTGCAGTCATTATTGAATCTTGGTGACTCTTTATTTAAGGTAGACCTTTGCAGCCACTCAAAACTGTTTCTATTAAGGACCATGTTTTACTGGAATGTTACCTGGATGACCACAGCCCTCTCTTCCAAAGAGCTCAAGCATTTAGAGGGCCTTGCTTCCACGACATCCTTCCCTTAGGATGCCATCGGAATGCCTCTCCTGCCAGTGACAGTGACAAGAAGGAAGTGGCCTGACACATGGTAGGAACATAGCTCCTTCAACAGTAATCACACCTGCCAATTCTAAGAGAGTGATTTCTAGTTTCAGATAAAGTAGAAGTTGTCTGTACTTCTTCCCTAGCAAACTAGGGGAGTGATACTGACTTCTGACCCTGTCTAGGGCCCAGGCCTGGATGTGAGTTGACCCTTGATTTTGAGTGACCACAGTCATGGTTGAAGCATTCAGGTCTATTATGGCTGCAAGATTCCCAATGTAAGAAACAAATAGGGCCAGGTGTGGTGGCTCATCCCTGTGATGCCCGTACTTTGAGAGGCTGAGGCAGGAGGATCACTTGAGCCCAAAAGTTTGAGACCAGCCTAGGCAACATAGTGAGATCCAATCTCTACAAAAAATAAACAGCCAGGCATAGTGGTGTGCACCTGTGGTCTCAGCTACCCAGGAGGCTGAGGTGGGAGGCTCGCTTGAGCCCAGGAGGTTGAGGCTGCAGTGAACTGCACTCCAGCCTGGGTGGCAGAGTGAGACTCTGTCTCTTAGAAAAGGAAAAAAAAAAGAAAAAGAAAAAGAAATAGGTTCAAATAACTAAGAAGTCCAAGGGCTTCAGGCACAGTTGCATCTAGGAGCCCAGACAGTGCCCTCAGAGGCTGGGGAGGCCTCTGTTTCCTGTCATGTTGCTCTGCTCTCGGCAGTGGCAAAATAATTAAAAGCAGTTCCTGCCCCCTTTCCAGCCCCTTAGCAATCCTAGAAGAGCATACTCCTCTCTCTCCCAACTCCATACAAACCTCAGAACAGGGCCTCGTGGGATCCCTCTGGGGCACCTGACCCCTGAACCAATCACCATGGACTGGCAAAGGCAGTGCTCTGATGGATGGACGGGCCTGGCTCAACTGATCAGCCCTGTGCTGGGGTTGAAATCAGAGCCCTCCTGAACCATATGGCCTAGAGATGGGCGGGAAGATTCCCCGGAGGAAAACCCGAGAAGCAGCAGGGAATGGACTTCAGGCACTTCAGGTTTTCAAGAGAATTCCAAGAACCCTCCCAGCACTTTGGGAGGTCGAGTCGGGCGGGTTGCTTGAGTTCAGGAGCTCGAGACCAGCTTGGCTAAAATGGCAAAACCCCGTCTCTACCAAGAATGCAAAAATTAACTGGGCATGGTGGCACATGCCTGTAATCCCAGGTACTCAGTAGGCTGAGGCAAGAGAATCACTTGAACCCAGAAGGAGGAGGTTGCAGTGAGCTGAGATCACTCCAGCCTGGGCGACAGAGCCAAACTCCGTCTCAAAAGAAAAGAGAGAATCCCAAGAACCTAAGAACACAGCCCAAGTCAATGACGTGATGGGAACAAGCTGAAATTTGGTGACAGAGTGGAGCTGGGGTCACAGTGAAGGCAGGAGGGCTCAGGAGGCCAGAGGAGCCACAGTTAGGGCCAGTCCTCCAGGCTTGACAATGGCAACAGTGCCATCCGTGGCAGGAGCTCAGGGCCGAGCCAGCGACAGGATGAACGAAACTGTCTTCTGGCTGCAGAGACCTGGGGCCCCTTTCAAAGCAGGCTTCGTGGGCAGGGACCCAGGGGAGTCACGGCCCCACCCCATGACCCAGGATGCCCCCCCCCTCACAGCCTCCCTGCACTCCAGAGTCGGTCCAGGCTGAGACCCTCATACCCCGGGCTCCTGTGGTCAGAGATGCAGTCCGGCACCAAGAAGGCGGGACTCAGGACACTCCAGGGCAGTGCGTGGTTCTGGGCAGGACACTGTGCACTCAGATCTGCAGTGACATGCTCACCCACGACAGACACACGCAGAGATGGAGACATGCAGAGACACACAGAGAGACACAGAGATGCACACAGATACACAGTGAGCTGAGATCACACCACTCACTGAGCCGAGATCACTCCAGCCTGGGTGACAGAGCCAAACTCTGTCTCAAAAAAAAAAGAAGAAGAAGAAGAAAGAGAATCCCAAGAATGGGTACAGACATGCAGAGACACACAGAACACACAGAGACAGAGATACAGGGACATACAGAGATGAACGCAGAGATACAGAGACACACACAAATACAGACATGCAGAGACACACAGACAGGGACACACAGAGACATACAGAGACACACACAGAGATACAGAGATGCACACAGATACAGACATGCAGAGACACAGAGACAGAAACAGACATACAGAGACATACAAAGAGATACAGAGACACATAAATACACACAGACACACACAGATACAGACACACAGAGACATACAGAGACACACACAGGTGGAGACATGCAGAGACACACAGAGACAGAGACACAGAGACATACAGAGATGCACACAGATACAGACACGCAGAGACACACAGATACACAGAGACACACACAGGTGCAGACACAGAGACAGAGACATACAGAGATGCACACAGATTCTGAGACACACACAGGTACACACATATATGGACACACACAGAGACACTCAGATACACAGAGATACAGACACACAGATACAAACACACAGAGACACAGACTCAGAAACACAGATATACACACATGTACACAGACACACACCCACAGAAGCAGATCCAGCATGCCCCCAGCTCCCACTTCCCATCCGCAAGTGTTTGCCACACCTCGGGTGGCCAGAGGCGTCTCAGGATCCACACTTTGGCTCCAGCATGGCCCCTCCCCCGGGCTAGTCCGTTACACCTGGTGGACCGCGTCTGCATCTGTGTCTCTGCATGTCTGGGGGTGGCCTGTGTTGGTCTCCAGCTCAGAGGTGTCCAGGGGCCTTGATGGCCTCACACGGTTCCCGCCCCCTGCTCCCGCTTTTACTTCTCACTCCTCGGTCCCAGCCCAGAGGTGGCCCCAGCACCCAAAGCCCTTAGTAATGCGTGTGACAGGCACGAGGCTACAGAACAAAACATTTATTTTTTCAGTTATTGTGCAAAGGTGGCCCCATGCATGCACCTCACATGGTTACCCTCTTCCTGGACCTGCTGTCATCCACTTTCTCAGGCAGGCTGTCTCCGCGCACTTCCTTACTCCGATTCTCCTTCAGGATGTAATTGTCGAGAATCAGCTGCCGAAGGCTGCTGTGATCCAGGGGCTGTTCCACTGCACCAAGACCAGGTTTGTGTGAGGTGCTGGGAAATCAAACCCAGGGCTGGGGCTTCCTTCCCAGTGACTCTGTCTCTCTGCCCAAGGCAGGGATGGCCAAGCCTGGTTTGGCATCCCTCCATAGCATTGGGGAGTGGAGCCTGGAAATTCTCAGGTTTCAAGGAGGGGAGAATAAACAGAAATATACTTCTCGGGGCTGCCCAGACAATGACTAGTTTTCCTCCCAGACAAGGATGTGACGAATATTTGATTTAATGTTAAGGAGTTAGGGCCACCATGTGCAGTTGTTCAGGATGTGCACTACACAAAGACACTTAGAGGAGAGGGGTAGACAGATGGGTTGAAATCCAGCCCCCACTTGATTGCTGAGCCATAGCTACCCAGAAGGGGCACCTTTTTCTAATTAATCTACCCAAAAGTGGCCCCTCTTCTAATTCACACCTGTAGGCCATAGAGGCCAGTGGGCTGGGAGAAACTAAAGTTCATCGACATTCCCGTGAACAGAGGTGAAGACAGTATCCGTACATTTCCGACCTTGTGAGGACAACCCACCAGCAGCTCTGCCCACCTCTCCCCCCAGCCTTTTAGGAACTGAAAGGGTGGTGGAAGTTGTGCTGAGATGGGTGTCATCTGGCCTAGCTTTCACTCCTGCCGCATTTCAGTCTCTTCAGCTGAAACACACAGGATCTCTGTGTGTGCATGTGTGTACGCATGTGTTGTGTGCATGTGTGTGTGTGCACATGTGCTTATTGGGGGTCTATCCCGCTCAGAGAAATGGCGGCAGCTTTTTAAAAATTGATTTTTTTCTCTACTTACTAAAGTCATGCAAGGTCATTGTAAGAGAAAATTTCAAACAATACAGAATTGTTTAACTTAGAAATGCAACGTTATCTGCAAACCACCATCCACAATCATCCACTGTAACAGGTGGCTTATACACCTCTGGTTTTTTATGCATAATCTAGAAACCTTCCTCCTTCCCTTTCTCTCATCGCCCCTCCCTCCCTTCCTCCTCCTCCTCCTCCTCTTCCTGCCTCTGAGCCTTCCTCTTTCTCTCCCTCTCCCTCCCCCTCTCTCAGATGTCTTATATCTCTTATTACGTATCAGGGTTGTGAAGTGCTGTCCTGTGCATTGTGAGATTTTTAGCAGCATCTTTGGCCACTAGATGACAGCAACACCATCACTTTCAGTTGTGACAACCAAAAATATCTTCAGATATTGCCAAATGTCCCATAAAGGGTAAATCACCCCTGACTGAGGACTACTGGCAAAGAAAAAATATATATATACACACACACACACATCTATATATACACATATACACACACGCACATATATATACACACACATCTATACATACACATATACACACACGCACATATATATACACACACATCTATATATACACATATACACACATGCACATATATATACACACACATCTGTATATACACATATACATACACGCACATATATACACACATACACACATCTATATATACACATATACACACACGCACATATATACACACATACACACATCTATATATACACATATACATGCACATATATACACACACATCTATATATACACATATACACACATGCACATATATACACACACACCTATATATACACATACACACACGCACATACATATACACACACATACACACATCTATACACATATACACACATGCACATATATACACGCATGTGTGTGCCTGTGTATTGCACGCATATGTAGAGAATGTTTTTCGAAAGATGGGATTATACAATACAGTACTTCTCAGGATGCCCAGACAATTGTCGTGCAATTGACTGTTTTCCCTTTTGTCTTAATATCAAGGGCATCTTCCTAGTCTCTTCATATTGGCCCTATGCCTCATTTTTGGGGCTGCCTAGAATTCCACTGCATGGGTGGTTGAGCTGGACCTTATTTAACCAATCTCTAAGGGGTGGGCATTACACTTGTTGCCAGTTTGGAGCTACAGTGAACAGCCTCCACTCCTCCACCTTTCACCTTCGACCCTTGAGTAAGTCCTTCTGGAAGGATCGGTTCCCATATATGTGGCCAAACTGCTCTCCAAAAAGCAGGTGAGGCCAATTTGATTCCCACTTTCAGAGTGAAGGCCTGGCTCTCTGCATGAGGGGGATGAGTGAGGTTCCACCTTGGAAAAGAAGAAGATCAATGGGCCAGTATTGGAAGAACCACGGTTGACCATTTCGCTTCTGGCATGGACCAGGTTGAAGCTGCTTCAACCGTGGGGTTAGGGGACAAAAATGGGGAGGGGCCAAGGATGGGTCCTAGAGGCACAATGGGTCAGGGAAAGGGAGGTCATAGGCGAGTGAGACTCAGGAGCATAGATAGGGTGAGCGTGAGACACAGAGTCTGGGAACTATGTCTACCCATAACTTGCCAATTTGTAAACTTTTGATATTTTAAGGTTCATTTTAAATGATCAAAAGGTAGTTTTGACTTTTAAAAATATCCAAAATAACTGAACTTCAGGATCTGTGTCACCCTAGCATCATAGAGAGAAAAGTCCCCAAGCAAATGATACCAAGTGACCACGGCCAAGAATGCACCCAAGGGAACTGGCAGGCCACAATGGCTCATAAAGAGGGGAAAACGAGGTTCAACACTGCAGACCCCCTCGGGCGCCTGGACAAGGCCTCCCCAGACCTGAAGGCACAGGTTTCCCAGCAACCTGCACAGATTGAGAGAGAGAACTCACCATCATCCAACCTGTCGCCGAAGGGGTCAGCCCCCAGCACTGGGGGGATGACTTTGATGGGTTCTGGGGGCTTGAGGAGGGCAGAGCCACCCCAGAAAGGGTTGAGGAAGGGTGGCGTGATCTCAGCCTCTGCCCCTTCCATGTCCAGGATGCGCCTATAGGTCTCCAACAGCAGCAGGTCATTGGTCTTCTTTTCAATGATGGCTGGAGAACAAAAAGTAGGACCAAGATGGCTGCTGAGAGACCTAGACCTGGGAGCGCTGGGGGCGCTGGGGGTGGCGCCCCCACTGCAGAAGGTGGGGAGGAGCAGGAAGTACAGGAGGTGCGGGATCTGACCTCTGACAAGGACAAGGCTTTCTCCTGGGTGTCACCATGCATTCTCAACAGGACAACATCACTCCTCACCCTTAGAGGCTGAAATTTGGTTCTTGAGAGAAAAATAATTGACTTGTTTTTGTTTTTGTTTTTGTTTTTGTAAACAAGGTCTGGCTCTGTTGCCCAGGCTGGAGTGCAGTGGCATGATCTTGGCTCACTGCGATCTCAGACTCCCAGGTTCAAGTGATTCTCCTGCTTCAGCCTCCTGAGTAGCTGCAACCAAAGACATATGACACCATGCCCAACTAATTTTTGTATTTTTTGTAGACACCGTGTCTGGCTGGTCTTGAACTCCTAGTCTCAAGTGATCCTTCTGTATCGGCCTCCCAAAGTGCTGGGATTACAGGCGTGAGCCATCGTGCCTGGCCTCTGACTTCTTAATGTATATAACACAGATACACACAGGACATAAGCAGACACACAGTATCTCAATGATATTAAAATATTGTATTCATAAGGAGGGCAATTAGGAAAATACGTCTAGAGAGGCTCCTTAGCAGGATGATAACGAAAAGAAGGTTGAGAAACACCAGGTTACACTAAAAATTGGGAGCCCCACCTTAAACTCCTGATTTGCCCCAGTGCTCTCTGTTTCAAGTCTGCAGGCCTTTACTTATGCTGTTCCTTCTGCCAGAATGTCTTTCCCTACACACTTCCCTGAATAACCCCCTAGAGGTGTTTTAAAACTCAGGTCAGGCCTCGCCACCTGCAGGAATGCTTCCCTGACCTGCCTCATTCAGGGGACATCCCCTTGCACTGTAGCTCCATAGCCCCATGCAGTCACAAGACATTCATTCATTCGCAAATGATTACTCAATGCCTACCACGCCATGCACTGTGCTAGACGCTAAGGATGCAATGGAGGAAAAACAAAACAATGACAACACTAACAACAAAAATACAGTCCTTGCCCTACCAGAGCTTCAGTGTGTATGGAGGCATAGAGAGAAAGCCAAGTTCAACAATTGAACAGGTCACTAACAGGGAGCCCTCGCCATCCAGAGGTTCATTATCTGATTCAATAACTACTGGATTTGGGTATGTTTTTTGAATAAACCTCACACTGTCCAGACTGCTGCTATTCTATCTGAAAATCAGGGATCAAAAATATTACCATCCAGGCCAGGCACAATGGCTCACGCCTGTAATCCCAGCACTTTGGGAAGCTGAGGCAGGTGGATCACTTGAGGTCAGGAGTTCAAGACCAGGCTGGCCAACATGGTGAAACCCTGTCTCTACTGAAAAACAAAAATTAGGCCAGGCACGGTGGCTCACACCTGTAATCCCAGCACTTTGGGAGGCCAAGCCGGGTAGATCACTTGAGGTCAGGAGTTTGAGACCAGCATGGCCAACATGGTGAAACCGCATCTCTACTGAAAATACAAAAACTAGCTGGATGTGGTTGTGCAGGCCTGTAGTCCCAGCTACACGGGAGGCTGAGACAGGAGAATCACTTGAACCTGGGAGGCAGAGGTTGCAGTGAGCCGAGATGGTGCCACTACACTCCAGCCTGGGTGACAGAGCGAGACTCCATCTCAAAAAAAAAGAAAAAAAATTAGCCGGGTGTAGTGTCAGGCACCTGTAATCCCAGCTACTTGGGAGGCTGAGCCACAGGAATCACTTGAACCTGGGAGGAAGAGGTTGCAGTGAGCCAAGATTGTGCCACTGAACTTCCACCTGGGCAACAGAGTGACACTCAAAAAATAATAAATAAATAAATTAAAAATATTGGCATCCAAAATTTGCTATCATATCTTAGGAACCACATAGATCCAGACATTGAAAGCGACCTGTCCATAGAGACAAATTGGGTGAATGCTAAATACTAGGACTGCTATGAGAGGGAATAATAGTGGTGGCGGGAGGGGCACAGGCAGCTTCAGATGGGTAGGGACAGGGCAGCTTCAGTGCAGGGAGGACAATGAAACTGAGATCTGAGAATGTGAAGGAACTGGGCATGGGACAGGTCTTCCAGGAACAGCCTGTGCAAAGGCGCCGAGGTGGGAACAAGATGCAGGGGCAGCAGTGGGGGAGACTGGAAGGATCGAGAGGAGGATGGTGTGCCTGCAGGTGGTGAGCCAGGGACAGAGCAGGACAAGAGGAAATGAGAAATGTAAGCAAGGCCAGGCTAGGAAGAACCTGATAGGCTGTGTACAGAAAAAAGTTAACACAGCAGGGTGAGGCTTTCTCCTCTGAAAGCCTTGTTGACCAGGTCAGGCTTGGGCTGGCATCCGGGAACCTGGATTTCAGCAGGGTTCCCAACACCATTAATTGATAAGAGTGGCTCACCTGAATGGATAAAGAAAATGTGATGGCCGGGCATGGTGGCTCACGCCTGTAATCCCAGCACTTTGGGAAGCCAAGGCAGGTGGATCACCTGAGGTCAGGAGTTCGAGACCAGCCTGGTCAACATGGTGGAACCCCATCTCTATTAAACATACAAAAATTAGCTGGGCGTGGTGGCAGGCACCTGTAATCCCAGCTACTAAGGAAGCTGAGACAGGAGAATAACTTGAACTCAGGAGGCAGAGGTTGCAGTGAGCCGAGATCACGCCATTGCACTCCAGCCTGGGTGACAAGAGCGAAATTCCGAAAAAAGAAAGAGAGAGAGAGAGAGAGAGGGAAGGAAGGAAGGAAGGAAGGAAGGAAGGAAGGAAGGAAGGAAGGAAGGAAGGAAGGAAGGAAGGAGGGAAGGAAGGAAGGAAGGAGAAAGAAAAAAAGGAAGAAAGAAAGAAAGAAAATGTGGTACATATCCACGATGGAGTACTATTCAGCCACCAAAAAAGAATGAGATCCTGTCATTTGCAACAACACGGATGGAACTGGAGGTCATTATGTTAAGTGAAATAAGCCAGGTACAGAAAGACAAACTTCGCATGCTCTCACTTATTTGCAAGATGAAAAACTCAAAACAATGAACACATGGAGATAGAGAGTGGAAGGATGGTTATCAGAGGCTGGGAAGGGCAGTGGCAGGTGGGAGGGAGGTGGGGATGGTTAATGAATACAAAAACCAGAAAGAATGAATAAGACTGGGCACAATGGCTCATGCCTGTAATCCCAGCACTTTGGGAGGCCCAGGCAGGGGGATGACTTGAGTACAGGGGTTCGAGCCCATCCTGGGCAACATGGCGAGACCCCATCTCTACAAAAAAATAAAAAATACAAATAAATAAATGATAAAAGAATGAGTAACATCTAGTATTTGATAGCACAACAGGGTGACTATAGTCAAAATAATTTAACTGTACATTTAAAAATAACTAAAAGAGTATAACTGAATTGTTTGTAACACAAAAGATAAATGCTTGAGGGGATGGATGTCCCATTTTCCATGATTTGATTGTTGTGAACTGCATGCCTGTATCACATCTCATGTACCTCACAAAATACACACCTACTATGTACCCACAAATTTTTTTTTAATTTTTTAAAAGAGTGTCTCACCCTGCCTAATTTGCACAATATGGTTTATCACATGGTTCACACTAACATGTCGCTTTGCTAATTTTGTTCTGTACCCTTTTACTGTAATAAATCGTAGCCATATGTGTGACTATATACTGCGTCCTGGGAGTCCTCTAGCAAATCACTGAATGTGGCCAGGAGGATAGAATGGGTTTGGGGAACCTCCCAAACATAGAGTGTATTAAGAATATGATGTTTGGCTGGGCATGGTGGCTCACGCCTGTAATCTCAGCACTTTAGGAGGCCAAGGCGGGTGGATCATGAGGTCAAGAGATCATGGACCATCCTGGCCAACCTGGTGAAACCCCATCTCTACTAAAAATACAAAAATTAGCAGGGCGTGGTAGTATGTGCCTGTAATCCCAGCTATTCAGGAGGCTGAGGCAGGAGAATCACTTGAACCAGGGGGTAAGAGGTTGCAGTGAGCTGAGATCATGCCACTGCATTCCAGCCTGGGCAACAGAGTGAGACTCCACCTCAAAGAAAAAAAAAAAAAAAGAATCTGAGGTTTAATTCAAGGAGCAGTGGAAGCCATTCATTCCAAATTGTCAGGATCTGTGCAGGTATGTCCCTCCCTGTCCACTTTGAGCTTAGGGTCAATGCCTAGAAATGTATGTGATTGTTAATAGATTTGCTACATGCCAGGCACTACTCTGAGCACTTTATTTCTTCCTTTCTAATCTGTGTGCCTTTTATTTCTTTTTTCTGCTTTATTGCATTGGCTAGGGCCTCCAGTACAGCACTGAATAGGCATGGTGACAGCACACAGACATCCCTTCCTTGTTCCTGATCTTAGTAGAGACAGGGTTTCACCATGTTAGCCAGGATGGACTTGATCTCCTTACCTCGTGATCCTCCCACCTCAGCCTCCCAAAGTGCTGGGATTACAGGCTTGAGCCACCGCGCCCAGCTGAGAGTTTTCTTTTTTAAGATCATGAATGGATGTTGAATTTTATCAAATGCTTCTTCTGCATTTATTGAGGTGATAATATCATTTTTCTCAAATAACTATATATTTATTTAAGCCTCCCAACAGTCTTATGAGGTAGATACTGGGTTTACACCCATTTTTTTTTTTTAAACTGAAGGCATTAAAAGAGACCCCTTTTTGTAGATCAAAAATCTGAAGCACAGTGAGATTCAGAAACCTGCCCTGGCCAGGTACAGTGGCTTATACTTGTAATCCCAGCACTTTGGGAGGCCAAGGAGGGCAGATCACTTGAGCAAAGGAGTTTGAGACCAGCCTGGGCAATGTGACAAGATCCTGTCTCTACAAAAAATACAAAAAATTAGCCGTGCATGGCAGCACATGCCTGTAGTCCCAGCTACTTGGGAGGCTGAGGTGGGAGGATTGCCTGAGCCCAAGAGGTTGAGACTGCAGTGAGCCTTGATTGCACCACTGCACTCCAGCCTGGGCAACAGAGCAAGACTCTGTCTCAAAAGAAACAAAGCCAAAAACAAACCTGTTCAAGGCTCCAGAGCTAGTAACTGTAGACCCAGGATTCGAACCCAGGCAGGCTGGCTTTAGTGCCCACACACTTCACCACCAAGCTCACTACTCCATAAGAGCAAGTCCTCATGCCCAGTCACAGAAAGTTCTGGAAATGTTTCCTAAGACTCCAACGGGCCCCAGCCTGACTCACCAAAATACTGCGGAAGGTTGATGTCGGTGACTTTCCCCGTCTCCCCTAACTGCACCAGGATCTTGGTGGCATCACAGTTAATCTTCTTGAACAGTTTCTCCACTGAGTTCTTGAGTAGATCCAAGGTCTTGCTGACCTCCCTGTACTTGCTCTCATACATATCTGCCTCCTCCGTGGTCTTCCTCAGTTTATCCTGGTGGCAGACCCCAATTCCCACCTGCTCAGGAAGACTTTCGGTGGGCAGGGTGTTTGGGACCCTCTGGGGTCAGGGTCTCCAAACTGCAGGTTTTCAAACCTCTGAGGGCGCATGAGATCAATTAAATGGGTTTCCATCGAATTTTGAAGAAACAAAATAAAATAGGATGGCAAAGAAAGGAAGAGAAAATACTAGTGTACATTGAGAGTCATAAGGGTAAATATTGTTCAACGTAAGTTTTGCTTCACTTATGTGTGTGTGTGTGTGTCTACATGTCTACAGGATTACGAATTTTTTTTTTTTTTTTTTTTTTGAGACAGAGTCTCACTCTTTTACCCAGGCCAGAGTGCAGAGGCATGATCTCAGCTCACTGCAACCTCTGCCTCCCAGGTTCAAGCAATTCTTATGCTTCAGCCTCCCAAGTAGCTGGGATTACAAGCAGGTGCCACCACGCTAACTTTTTTACTATTATTATTATTTTCTTAGTAGAGACACAGGCTCGTCTCAAATTGCTGACCTCAAGTGATCTGCCCATGTTGGCCTCCCAAAGTGCTGATATTACAGGCATGAGCCACCATGCCCAGCCTACAATATTTTTTAAAAGCTGTTGACTCTCTTTTTTTTTTTTTTTTTTTTGAGACAAGCTGTCGCTCTGTCACCTAGGCTCCAGGCTGGAGTACAGTGCCCCAATCTCAGCTCACTGCAACCTCAGCTTCCTGGGCTCAAGCAATCCTCCCACCTTAGCCTCCAGAGTAGCTGGGACTACAGGCATACACCACCATGCCCAGCTAATTTTTGTATTTTTTTAGAGATGGGGTTTTGCCATGTTGCCCAGGCTGGTCTCAAAGTCTCGAACTCCTGGATTCCAGCAATCCTCCCACTTTGGCCTCCCAATGTGCTGGGATTACAGGCATGAGCCTCCTTGCCCAGCCAGTTCACTCGTTTTTTAAAAAATGGTGGTCCACCTGAGGCCAGAAGTTCAAGACCATCCTGGCCAACATAGCAAAACCCTGTCTCTACTAAAAATACAAAAATTAGCTGGGCATGGTGGCGTGTGCCTGTAATTCCAGCTACTGGGGAGGAGGCAGGAGAATCGCTTGAATCCAGGAGGTGGAAGTTGAAGTGAGCCGAGATCATGCCACTGCACTCCAGTTTGGGCGACAGAGTGAGACTATCTCAAAAAAAAAGGTGGTCCACAGGAAGAAATACATTGCAGCCAACACATACAAACATACATACGTATGTTGTGTATGTAGATTTATTCATATTATCTAATCAAATGAATATAAAAGTTTCACAAATCAATTTTTTAAAAAAATACAGTTGGGGGTCTTGCTCTGTCACCCAGGCTGGAGTGCAGTGGTGTGATCACAGCTCACTGCAGCCTTGAACTCCTGGACTCAGGTGATCCTCCTGCCTCAGCCTCTTGAGCAGAAGAGACTACAAGCATGCAATACCACACCCAGTTAAGTTTTTGGGTTTTTAAAAAAATTTTGTAGAGATGGGATTTTGATGGGATCCAGACTGGTCTTGAACTCCTGAGCTCAAGCAATCCTCCCACCTCAGTCTCCCAAAGTGCTGGGATTACAGGTGTGAGCCACCGTGCCAGTTCAAATCAATATTCTTTTTAATTTTTATTTTTTAATAAAATTAGAGACAACGTCTCACTATGCTTCCCAAGCTGGTCTCAAACTCCTGGGCTCAAATGATCCTCCTGCCTCAGCCTCCCAAAGTTCTAGGATTAACAGATGTGAACCACCGCACCCAGCCTCAAATCAATATTTTTATTATATGTTCTAATATTTTCTCTTCTGTTCTATCTCACTATTTTAAAATGTTGGTTACCATCCAATAAACCGATTTTACCATTCACAGTTTAAAACACATTGCCCTAGCCCAGTGGTTCTTTAAGGGTGGTCCCAGGACAAGCAGCATCAGCTTCACCTGGGAACTTATTAGAAATGCATATTCTTGGGCCCCACCTCCGTCTTAATCAAAGGCCCTGGGGTGGACCAGGCCACCTGGGTTTTAGCAAGCCTCCCGGTGATCCTGGTGCACAGTCAAGTCTGAGAGCCTCTGCCAGCCCGTTGGATCTCAACCTTGGCTTCACACTGGTATCACCTGGGAACTTTAAACCTGCTTGCTGCCCAACCCCACCCTCAACGATTCAGTCTTAATTGGCCTGAGGTGTAGCCTGGGCATCTGGGAGTTCTCATTAAAGCCTCCCAGGTGATTGTGACGTGCAGTTGGACTGAGGATCACTGTTCTAGGGTATTTCCTTCACTGATTCCTGCCTCTCCCTCAGAGATCTCAGCTTGCAAAGGTGAACTGGACCCTGGATGAACCGGCTCCATTCCCGCAGGTGAACTCTGCACGCACCATCCCGGATAATGATCCCACAGGGTCGGCCCTATTCACACCCCCATTTTGCAGGTGAGAAAACTGAGGCTCCGAGGCACACAGTCAGGAGAAGGAAGCCAGGAAGTGAACTCGGCAGCACATCAGCTGGCTTCCTGCATCCGGCTACTAGAATGTTTAGTTCCCAGGGCTGCAAATTTCCCATATGACAAGAGTGGCCCTCTCTAAAGGTGCATTAGGCCAGGCATGGTGGCTTATGCCTGTAATCCCAGCACACTGGGAGGCTGAGGTGGGAAAGTCACTTGGCCTGGGAGGTCGAGGCTGCAGTGAGCTGTGATCGCACCACTGCACTCCAGCCTGGGTGACAGACCAAGACCCTGTCTCAAAAAATAAATTATAATAAAAGTGCATTTTAAAAATCACGTTTTTAAAAAAATCACAGGATTCATTTTTTAAAAGTCAATGTTAAGCTTGATGTGCTGGTGATAATATGTGTCTAGCTCCTAAAATATTCCAGGTATCTTACACACATCATCTGAACTCAGCCTCATAATCGGCCTAGTTTTCAGATGAGGAATGTTGAGGTCAGAGAAGAAAAGTGAACTCATGTTTAGCTTCCCTGTACCAAGTTCATCCAAAGGCTTGACCTTGAGCTCAACTCTACTTGGGCAATGATTTAGTAACAAAGTAAGGGTGACTTACCAGTTTTTCTGGCTCACATAACAACAATAATAATAGCTACAATGTACAACTGTCTGCATTGCAGTGTGTCAAATGTACACATGTGTGATATTCAACCTTCACAGCCCTAAGAAGTAGGTATGATTATTATCCCCATTTTACAGATGAGGAAACTGAGGTTCAGAGAGGTTGAGTCACTACCCCAAAGTCACACAGCTAGGAAGTGACTTTTCTGCAAGTCATAGCCAGGTTCCCAGAGCTTGGTTGCTTAATAACCCTCCCATGATGGATGTGGTCCCACCATTTCTCCCAAAGGGGAAGGAGAAGATGAAATAAAGAGTTTCAAGAATAGAGCAGGTGGAAGTGCTCTTTAGCAGGGGGTAGGAAACATCTGTGAGATCGTTGCTATCAAGACTAATTCCGGCCAGGCACAGTGGCTCACGCCTATAATCCCAGAACTTTGGGAGGCCAAAGCGGGCAGATCACCTAAGGTCAGGAGCTGGAGACTAGCCTTGCCAACATGGTAAAAACCCATCTCTACTAAAAATACAAAAAATTAACCGGGTATGGTAGCATGTACCTGTAATCCCAGCTACTCGGGAGGCTGAGGCAGGAGAATCGCATGAACCTGGGAGGTGGAGGTTGCAGTGAGCCGAGATCGTGCTACTGCACTCCAGTCTGGGCGACAGAGTGAGACCTTGTCTCAAAATAGATAGGTAGGTAGGTGGGTAGGTAGATAGGTAGGTAGGTAGGTAGGTAGGTAGGTAGATAGATAGATAGATAGATAGATAGATAGATAGATAGATAGAACAATAAATTAAAAATTAAAGTTATCTCGGCATGGTGGTGGGCACCTATAATCCCAGCTACTCGGGGGCTGAGGCAGGAGAATCACTTGAACCTGGGAGGTGGACGTTGCAGTGAGCCGAGATCATGCCACTGCACTCCAGCCTGGGTGACAGAGCGAGACTCCATCTCAAAAAATAAATAAATAAATAAATAAAATAAAATAAAATAAAAATATAGAAGACCAATTATCCTGCTTAGAGTATCTGCATTTGAAAAGAAGCCCCTCAAAGTCATGCTAAAGCCAAAGCAACAAAAAGCTAGCGGAGGGGCTTCAGGCAGAGGCCGGTGAGATGTTTGGGGTTGCCTGATCAACCTCTTCCAAACCCCAAGATGTGAGGGGCACCAGTCTCAACCCCAACAAAAGTCTGGATTCTAGGTGGCTCCGAGTGAAGGACGTGGGCCCCCAGGCATCTGCCCAGCTTGGGGAGGGTCTCTGTGGATCTGGACCGTGCCTGGAACCCTGTTATTCCCCATACCCAGATACCCAGGAGATGCCGCTCTGAGCGCCTCAATGGGCAGCATGTGCTTTGCTGCCATCCAGTGGCCCAGAGGAGAATAACACCCTGGTGGCCATCCCTGTCTTCCAGGTGCGTGTCAGACAGAATAAAAGCAGAAAACAGCCGCAAGGAAGGGAAGAGAAATGACTCCGGAGGGCAGTTCTCAGGTCTTTGTCAGACATATGCTATCCACTCTCTCCTTATACCTCAGTAACAAAACTCTGATTGTATTTGTGGCAATGTGACCAACTAAAAGTTACATTTCCAAACCTCTCTTGCAATAGGGGTGGCCAATGAAGTGTAAATACAGAAGTCATTGACTGAGACTTCTGGGAAAGCACTTTTAAGCTGGCTGACTCTGCTAGTGAGGGCTTTTTTTTTTTTTTTTTTTTTTTTTTTTTTTTTTTGGCCCTTTTTTTTTTTTTTTTTTTTTTTTTTTTTTTTGCAGCTCCCACTTTCTTCCTATCTGGAATGTATATGCAATGGCTGGATCTGTGGAAGCTACGGTGCAACCATGAGGTGCCCTTGGTATGTAAGTCACACACTAAGGATGGCAAAACAGAAAGACAGATGGAGCCCAGGTCACTGATGACATCATAAAGGTGCCAAACCAGCCCTGAAGTGCCTATTTCCAGACTTTTTTTTTTTTTTTTTTTGAAACAGGGTCTCACTCTGTCACCCAGACTGGAGTGCAGTGACATGATCTCGGCTCACTGCAACCTCCACCTCCCAGGCTTAAGTGATTCTCCTGCCTCAGACTCCTGAGTAGCTGGGATTACAGGTGTGTGCCACTACCGCCCGGCTAATTTTTGTATTATTATTAGAGACGGGGTTTCACCAGGGTGGCAGACTTACTTCTTAAAGTAAATAAACTTGTGTCTACTTAAGCCACTATTATTTGGAGTCCCTATTATTAGCAGCTGAATAAAACTCAAAACTTATATAATATCCCAGCTCCTTGATGTTGGTCAAGTGACTTAACTTCTGTGAACCTTAGCCTCTGCATCTGTAAAACGGTGAGATCAACAGCACCTGCCGTCAGGATTCAATGAAAGTGCAGGCCAAGCTCTGAGCCCGGCGCCTCGTACATGGTAATTACTCCAGAAATGTGTGTATTTGCTATTACTGATTGCGAACAGGGCACAGGCAGGACAAGGGGAAGAAAGAAGGAAAGAGGCAGAGATCCACGTGGAAGGAGCCCATCGGGGATGAAATTGCAGGCCCAAGAGCCGGGGCTGGACTCCCTGAAATGGGGGAGCCTTTAGGATGGATGAAGGGACAGAATTCTACAATGACATTGTAGCAGAGGCTGCCCGGGACAAAACATCAGGACACGTCTGGATATGATCCAGGCCAGCCTCGAGTCACAGGGCAGACCTCTTATTGCTCCTGAGAATCAGCTGACCGATGCCCAACGGACAGACAGAAGCTCCCGTCGGACACAGAGACAGACAACAAAAGCTCCCGCATCCCTCCCTCCCGATCCTGGTCTCACCTCCAGCTGTCTCAGGGCAGAGCGGCTGTCATCGTGGGACGATTGCTGCTGGGATCGCAAGAGAATGATCTCGTCCTGCTCGGGAGAGAACAAGACCATGAGGAAAAGCGGGCTCGTCCCTCCCCACCGCTCCCAAAAATAAGCGTGCTCCTCAAAGAGTCGATGAGGATTTCAATGATCCGTTTCAAAGAGCCCCGAACTCCTGGGCCCCTCTTACGCCCATGGGGTTATTTTTTTTCTTCTGACGTTTCTTAAGTAAAAGGAGGGTGAGAGCATGAAACGGGGTAGGAGGGGTGAGTCAGCCTTTCTTTTTTTGAGATGAAGTATTGATGCGATGCCCAGGCTGGAGTGCAATGGTGCAATCTTGGCTCACTGCAACCTCCTCCATCTCCCAGGTTCAAGTGATTCTCCTGCCCCAGCCTCCTAAGTAGCTGGGACTACAGGCACGCACCACCATGCCCAGCTTTTTGTATTTTTACTAGAGACGGGGCTTCACCATATTGGCCACGCTGGTCTTGAATTCCTGCCCTCAGGTGATCCGCCCACCTCGGCCTCTTCTGGAATATTCTAGAACAACGCAGTCAATAGAATGTTCTGTTCTGATGGTAATGTCCTATCCGCCCTAATACTGTAGTCACTAGCCACGTGGTGCTGAGCATGTGAAATATGACTGGTGCCACTAGGAACTGATTTTTCTTTTTTTTCTTTTTTCTTTTTATAGAGATGGGGTCTCACTATGTTGCCTGGGCTGGTCTCAAACTCCCACACTCAAGAAATCCTCCTGCCTCAGCCTCCCAAAGTGCTGGGATTACAGGCATGAGCCACCGTGCCCAACCTCTGATGAACTAATTTTTAGATATTATTTAATTTCAGTTAATGTAACTGAAAAAGCCACACGTGGCTGGTGGCTATGGTGTTGAACAGCGTGGCTGTGGAGCAGGAGTTCTCAAACCTGAGCATACTCTCCAGAGTCACCTGGAGGCTTGTGAAAATGCAGAATGCCAGGTCCCAAGCCCAGGGCTTCTGATTCTGTCCGTCTGGGTGGGGCCTAAGAAAGTGCATTTCTAACAAGTTCTCCGGTGATGCTGCCACTGCTGTCCCGGGGACCAGCTTTGAGAACCACTGGGCTTAAACCATGTGCCCTGATAGAAAAAAGCACACACCTTTCGACTGAGCAATCTCATGCCTAGGAGTCTGTCCCATGGAGACAACAGAACAGGTCGGCAAAGGTGGACCCTCAGGGCTGTCGTATTCTTGTTTAGTGGACCCTAGTTGGGGACAATCCACCTGTCTCCTGATAGGGGGTCAGTTAATGATGGCACATTCATAAAACAGGGGAGAGGGTCTTAAGTTAAAATATGGCTCAATGCAGATTCCTGGACCATCCACAGAGAAGCTAGGTCTGTAGGTATGGGAGCGGGAGGGGTTCTGGGGAACGTGCTTTTCTTTTTCTTTTCTTTTCTTTTTTTTTTTTTTAGAAAGGGTCTCTCTCTGCCTCCCAGGCTGGAGTACTGTGGCGTAATCACGGCTCACTGAAGCCTTGACTGCGATCCTCCCATCCCATCTCAGCCTCTCAAGCACTTGGGACCACAGGCACATGCCTAATGTTTAAAAAAATTTTCTGTAGACATGGAGTCTCACTGTGTTACCCAGGTTGGTCTTGAACTCCTGTGCTCAAGCAATCTTCCTGCCTCAGCCTCCCGGTATGCTGGGATTACAGGTGTGAGCCACTGTGCCTGGCCAGGAGTGCATTTTTCTGGTTTTTGGTTTGTTTATTTGTTTGTTTAAGACAAGCTCTCGCTCTTTTGCCCAGGCTGGAGTGCAGTGGTGTGATCTCAGCTTACTGCAACCTCTGCCTCTCCGGTTCAAGTGATCCTCCCATCTCAGCCTCCTGAGTAGCTGGGACTGCAGGCACGAGCCACCACGCCCACCCTGGAATGTTCATTTTTAAGAAGCATCTTGTGATTCCGTACTACAGAGCATCTAGGGTCTCCAGAAGCCATTTAAAAACACACAGTGGACTGGGCATGGTGGCTCACGCCTGTTATCCCAGTGCTTTGGGAGGCCAAGGCGGGCAGATCTCTTGAGCCCAGGAGTTCGAGACCTGCCTGGGAAATATGGTGATATCCCATCTCTACAAAAAAATATAAAAATTAGCCAGGTATAGTGGTACACGCCTGTAGTCCCCAGATACTCGGAAGGCTGAGGTAGGAGAATCCCTTGAACCCAGCAGGCGGAGGCTGCAATGAGCCGAGATCCCGCCACTGCACTCCAGCCAGGCGACAGAGCAAGACCCTGTCTCAAAAAAAAAAAAAAAAAAAAGGAGAAAAAAAGGAGAAGATGTTGGGAGGTATCTATGGTAAATCGTTGGGAAACAAAAGGTTTACAAAACAGCATGAACTGTCTAGTATGATCTAGTACTAAAAATAGGCTTGTAAATGGGCGTGTGTGTCTGTGTGTGCACACGTGTAACCACAGACTGCCTTCATAAAGCAGTGTCAAGAAAATGTTAATTATCTCCAGGTAATGATATCTTGGTGACTTTTAATTTTTCTTTATGTTTTTCTGAATTGCCTACACTTTCCCACAGGTGTATAATAATATATTTATACAATTTGGAAAATTCTGCAAAGAACAAATACAAACCCAAATCAGGAAGAATCCCATCTCCTAACATAGTATTGCTTCATGTTTTTGGTAAGAGCTCTTTCTTGCTTTTTTCCCACCTGTAAAGATTAGAAGGCTCATCTCCTTTAATTTTTAAATTTTTGTTAATTTTTTTTTGAGATAGGGTCTTGCTCTGTTGCCCAGGCTGGAGTGCAGTGGTACAACCTTGGCTCACTACAGTCTCGACCTCCCATGCTCAAGCAATCCTCCCACTTCAGCCTCCTGAGTAGCTGTGACTACAGGCACATACCATCACACCCAGCTAATTTCTTTTTGTGTTTTGTATTTTTTGTAGAGATGGGGTTTTGCCATGTTGCCCAGGCTGGTCTCAAACTCCTGTGCTCAAGTGATCTGCCCATCTCAGCCTCCTAAAGTCCTGGAAATTTTTAATTTTTTAAAAAGCAAGAAAGAACTCTACCAAAAAGATGAAACAATGCTATATCCATGTGATAGAATTATTCCTGATTTGGGGGTGGTATTTATACTTTTTAGTATTTTCCAAATTGTGAAAAAAAATTCTAATCAGAAAAAAATATATTATTTTGGAAAAAAAATAGAAAGGAAGTGAGTCTTCCCATCCTTACAGGGCAGGGGTGGGGTGGCGGATCTCTACCAAAAAGATGAACCAATGCCATATCCAGGTGATGGGATTCACATTGAGACATTTTAGTAGTTTGCAAATTGCATCAATAACCTGAGTCGGTGGCACCACTCCCCTGCTTGGAGACCTCCCATGGCCCCTACTTCTCAGAGAAATGGCCAAAACCTCTTCCGGAAATGTGCCCAGCAGCCCTCACCTCCCAGATTCATCCCCTCTCCCTCCCATATCTCTCTCTGTGTGCCAGACACGCTGGCCTGCTTGCAAGCTGCGTCAGAGCCTTTGCGGGTGCTGTTTCCTCCGCCTGGAGCATTTTTCCCCAGAGATCTGGACAGCTCAATCCCTCACCTGTAAGTTCACCCAGATCTTAACTTCCCAACTGCCCGGGGCCCACAACCCGCTCCAAAACCCGGCTTACGCTGCGCTACTTCATCTTGTTACCCACACTGCATCTCCCTTTCTAACTTACTCTATAATTTGCGTAAGTATTGGGCTTGTTGCTTATTGTCTCTTTCTCCCTGCCAAAAACAGCAGTTCTGTGAGGGCTGAACTTTTTGTCATCCTGTTCACTGTCACATTATCAGGGTCTAGAGCAGTGCCTGGAACACAGTATGTGCTCAATAAATACTTGCTGGATGAATGAATAATCAAAAGGACATTTGCTTCAATCAGATACACAACTTTATATGGTAATAACTATATAAAGTTTTACATTTTAAAAGCACAACCATTGACACCAGCCTAGGCAACACACTGAAACCTCATCTCTACAAAAAATACAAAAATTAGCTGGGTGTGGTGGTGTAAGCCTGTAGTCCCAGCCACTCTGGAGGCTTAGATGGGAGGATCACCTGAGCTGGGGAGATTGAGGCTGGAGTGAGCCAAGATCAAGCCACTGTGCCTGGGTGACAGTGTGAGATCCTGCAAAAAAAGAAGGAGGAAAAAGAAAGATAGAAAGGAAGAAAAAGAAAAGAAAGAAGGCAGGCAGGCAGGCAGGCAGGAAGGGAGGGCCAAGAAATAAAAAAGTTGGAAGTTAGAAGGAAATATTTCAGAATGTCACCAGTGATTGTCTCAGGCAATGGGATAGTGGGTGGTTTAAAATTCCTTCCATCTTTAGTTGCTTTCCAGATTTTCTACAGTGAGCATATCTTTGTCCCATAACATTTTTTGCAAAATTAAGTCTTACCATTGGAAATCAGTGCTCTCTGGACTTATTCAACAGGCATTTGCAGCTCTATTTGAGCCCAAAAAGGCACAGTTCTGTAACCTTAACAAACAGCTTGGAAGCTATTGTTCTGGTCCAAACATCACTCTACAGATGGGGAAACTGAGGCCCAGAGAGGGCAGCGCTTACCCATCTTAGACACATTTGTCATGACCCTAAGGAAGAGGGTCCCCTTATAAGGAGTGGGGAAAATCAAGGCCAAGTCAGCTCAGGAATATTTTCTATCAGGTCAGGATATCCAGCCGGGGTCCTCACACACTCTGCTAGGGCTTGTCCTCAATGTCCCACTGGGGCCCAAGAATTCAGGGTCTTGCCCACTTCCAGGCGGGCCCGCAAAGACCTTCCCTGCGATACCGCAAATGGCCGCCAGAGGGCAGTGGTGACGCGCCTGAACCTCAGCAACTCAAAGGCCCGCTAACCTCTGCGGGCCGCGGAGCACTTCGGTCCGGCTTGTCTCTGTGAGCTAACAGGGAGCCAATGGCTCCGTTTGTAGGAACTCGGATTCCCGCGGGAATGTGGGCGGGAGGAGTCAGATCTGATTTTCCAAGAGAAACCAGAAATTCAGAGTTTCATGTGGAATATCCTGGTTTTTAAATCACTGCCACTAAGAATTTAACAACTTGGGGAGGTGGAGGAAACCAAACGAAACTAAAACAGAAAGCTGGGGCCGGGCGTGGAGGCTCACGCCTATAATCCCAGCACTTTGGGAGGCCGAGGCGGGCGGATCACGAGGTCAAGAAATTGAGACCATCCTGGCCAACATGGTGAAACCCCGTCTCTACTAAAAATACAAAAATTAGCTGGGCGTGGGGGCGCTCGCCTGCAGTCCCAGCTACTCCGGAGGCTGGTTTATGAGTCTCCACCCCCAGCCCTCTAGGGAGGGATGCAGTCAGATGTTAGAATCCTAATTGTGTGTGTTTTTGTTTGTTTGTTTGTTTGAGACGGAGTCTTGCTGTCTCCCAGGCTGGAGTGCAGTGGCTCACTGCAAGCTCCGCCTTCCGGGTTCACGCCATTCTCCTGCCTCAGCCTCCTGAGTAGCTGGGACTACAGGCGCCCGCCAGCACACCCAGCTAATTTTTTGTATTTTCAGTAGAGACGGGTTTTCACGTGTTAGCCAGGATGGTCTCGATCTCCTGACCTCGTGATCCACCCACCTCGGCCTCCCAAAGTTCTGGGATTACAGGCGTGAGCCACCGCACCCGGCCTCCTAATTGTTTTTAATTAAAAAAAAAAAAAAATTTTTTTTTTTTTTACCTGATCCCTTAGTTTGAGCAAAGATGCCACAAGAAGGCAAAAAGGTAGGGTCCCAGCCCCCTCGCATGGCCCATCCCACCCCCACTCCTCCATCCAGGTCTGCTCCATTTCCTATGTTTTATATACCAGTGTTTCCTCAAAACATGGAATTAAACAAAAGCGTTCTGTATGGCCGGGCGTGGTGGCTCACCCCTGTAATCCCAACACTTTGGGAGGCTGAGGCACACAGATAACCTGAGTTCAGGCATTCGAGACCATCCTGGCCAACATGGTGAAACCTTGTCTCTACTAAAAATACAAAAATTAGCCAGGCGTGATGGCTCATGCCTGTAGTCCCAGCTACTCAGGAGCCTGAGCAGGAGAATCGCTTGAACCTGGGAGGTGGAGGTTGCAGTGAGCCGAGATCGTGCCACTATACTCCAGCCTGGGTGACAAAGCAAGACTCTGTCTCAAAAAAAAAAAAGAAAAGAAAAGAAAGAAAAAGAAAAAACAAACTTTTGTAGCTTTTTACATAAAAGTTTGAAACTTTTTTTTATAAAAAGAGTTTGGACTTGGAGGAATCCTCTAGTCCAAGTGTGTGTGCCATTCTACAGATAGAGAGACGGAGTCCCAGAGCGCCTGCACTTGTCCTTGTGCGGGAGATGCTGTGCAGCTGCGGGAGGAAAGGAGAGAGCAGCCTCAAGGTGAATGGGAGGTCTAGGTCATTTCTGGGGAAGAACCATTTCCTGTGCCTGTCCTGGACCCTCGTCCAGGAGGACCTCCTTCCAGGAGGGGGACAGAGAGTGGCATGAGGGTCCTTCAAGTCTGTCTTCCCCAACCCCAGATGCACCTCCCACCCTGCACCTCCCCATGCCCTGCCTGGGACCTGCGGGGCTTGTACCTATGGTCTCCCTTGTGCTTGGCTGCTGGGCAGCCCAGCCAGTGGGAGGCACAAGTGGGAGATAAAGGGTGGGAGGAGAGGGAGGTTGGGGTATTTGCCACCCCCTGGGTCCATCCCTAGTTTGGCTGCACCAGTCCAGGAAGGGCATAGCAGGCAGCCGTCTCCTCATTCCTCCCTCCCCTGACCCATTTTGGAGCTCTGGCTGTTCCCACGTGCTGCCTTCTTAATTTCCTCAGATGGCTGGAAACAGCCCCTTTGTAAAAACTCTCCTCAATTTACCCATTTTATTTTTGGGTTTTGGTGGTTTTTTGGGGTGGGTTTTTTGTTTTTGTTTTTGTTTTTTGAGATGGAGTCTCGCTCTATCGCCCAGGCTGGAGTGCAGTGGCGCCATCTCAGCTCATTGCCACCTCTGCCTCCTAGGTTCAAAGGATTCTCCTGCCTCAACCTCCTGAGTAGTGGGATTGCAGGTGCCCGCCACCACGCCCAGCTCATTTTTTGTATTTTTAGTAAAGACAGGATTTCACTATGTTGCCTAGGCTGGTCTTGAACTTCTGACCTCAGGTGATCCACCTGCCTCAGCCTCCCAAAGTGCTGGGATTACAGGTGTGAGCCACCATGCCTGACCAATTTACCCATGTTGGCTGTGCTGTTTCCTGTGACAACCCTAGCTGATAAAGTCACCTTCACTCCATTTTTTGCAGCCACATGGACTGTTATCTATAATCGTTTTCTGTAAACCAAGCCATTCTGTTTATTATGTTTATTATTCTTTGTTTACTGTTATTACTTACTACCCTAATATCCATTAAATCACAAGTTTGCTCTGGAAGCTCTATTATTCCTTTAAAAATTAATTCATCACTAGTAAATGAAAATATTTTTACCTATATTCTAGCTGCAATCTATTTGCACATGGCCAGCGTGCATACCCCACATGTGGGAAACAGTGATATATTGCAAAGGAAAGCAGCTCCCCTCATCACGTAAGCAGAGGACAGGGCCCTCAGAAGGAGGAGTAATGAATTCCCAGAGGAGGCAACATTTGTGCAGGGTCAGGACTAATGCGCAGGATTTCATCAGAAGAGAAAAGGAGGGGAGAGAGATGGAACAGCACGGGGAAGACACTGGCGGAGGGAAATGCATGGGACAGCTGGGGCTGGCAGCAGCAGAGGGTGTCTTGGAGGTCACAACAGGACCTGTGTCTGCAAAGGCAGGTAGGAGCCAAATTTTGAAGGGGCTGGAATGTCACACTAAGGGGCTTAGACTCTATTCCATGCAGATAGTTCCAAAGGATGTTTATTTATCTACTGGCATGTAAATAGCCCAGGACGCCAGTGACATTTGGGAAATTATGGGTTCAACAAAGGTAGGCAGGTTTCTTTACTGCAGGACTTGTCAGGGCCTTTACTATGCTCATGTGCATCAAGTCTCACCAAGATAAGAATGAGTTATCTCTCCTCGAAACTGTTAATTCACAAGGGTCAGGTAAGGGGCCAAATAAGAAATACTTTCAGCTTTGCAGGTCCCTCTTGCATATTTCTCTCTCTCTCTTTTTTTTCTCTTCTTACAATCCTTTAAAAATGTAAAAATCATTCTTGGCTCATGGGCTGCACAGAAACAGCCATGGACTGTAGTTTGCTGAACGCTGGTTAATAAAACACGCCATGGATTATAAAGTCACTATTGGGTTGGGGGACATGAAAACATTAAATGTAGGTATCCATTGTTACAGGCCAGGCACGGTGGCTCACATCTATAATGCCAGCACTTTGGGAGGCTGAGGCAGGCAGATCGCCTGAGGCCAGGAGTTTGAGACCAGCCTGGCCAACATGATGAAACCCCGTCTCTACTAAAAATACAAAAAAAAAAGAGGGCATTGTGGTGGGCGCCTGTAGTCTAGCTACTCCGGAGGCTCAGGCGGGAGAATCTCTTGAACCCGGGAGGTGGAGGTTGCAGTGAACCAAGATCATGCCACTGCACTCCAGCCTGGATGACAGAGCAAGACTCCATCTCAAAAACAAAAATACAAATAAAAAGTAAGGGGACAGTGGGAGCAATGGTTCACATTTGTAATCTCAGTACTTTGGGAGTCCAAGGTGGGAGGCTCGCTTGAGGTCAGGAGTTCGAGACCAGCCTGGGCAATATGGCAAAATCCCAACTCTACAAAAAATGCAAAAATTAGCCAGGCATGGTGGTGCACACCTGTAGTCCAGACGACTCAGGAGGCTGAGATGCAAGGATCATTTGAGCCCGGGAGGTCGAAGCTGCAGTGAGCCAACATCGCACCACTGCACTCCAGCCTGGATAACAGAGTAAGACCCTGTCTCAAAAATAAAATGTAGGGGGAATAGAGGGGTGTTGACCAAACTGCTTTCTATAGTGCCTCTCACAGAGCCTTCCTGGGAGACTGCTCTGGAAAGGCTGCTGTGGACACAGGGGCCCCAGGGCCTAGGAAAGCAGAGCCACCCTGACCTGGATTCGTTGGGTCCTCTTGTGCATCATCTCCATGTCGTTGTTGAGCTCCGTGACATATGTGAACCGAGCAAAATTCTTCTCCTCCTTGGCCAGAAAATCTTCAATGAGCTGGTTTAGGTTCCCACTCTCAGCCAGCTTCAGCAGCCGGAGGTGGGCCACCTCGTAGCTCTCAAAACTCTCTCCCTTGCTCTTCTTGACATGCTTCTTCGCCTTGAGAGCTAGGAAAGGAAAAATCAGCCACTGTGACACTCAAAAGGAAGCGCCTCAGATCCATGCCAGGCAGACAGTAGCGTGATCAATATTATCATTATGGTCAGCCATGGTGACTCACGCCTGTAATCCCAACACTTTGGGAGGCCAAGGCAGGCGGATTACCTGAGGTGGGGAGTTCGAGACCAGCCTGGCCCACATGGTGAAACCCCGTCTCTACTAAAAATACAAAAATTAGCCAGGTGTGGTAGCACGTGCCTGCAATCCCAGCTACATGGGAGGTTAAGCCAGGAGAATTGCTTGAACGCGGGAGGCAGAGGTTGCAGTGAGCCGAGTTTGCGTCACTGTACTCCAGCCTGGGTGACGGAGCAAGACTCCATCTCAAATAAATAAATCAATAAAAATAAATATATATATATACACACACATATACATATATGTGTGTATGTGTATATATATTTATATATACGTAGTAGTAGTAGTAATAGTAGTAGTAGTAGTAATAGTAGTAGCAGTAGGAGGAGGAGGAGGAGGAGGAGTAGGAGTAGTACTAGTAGTAGTATGCCTTAGGGATGAGGTTAGATGTTTCCAGGAGATAGAGCAGAAGCTTCACCCATCATTCATTTCACAAATATCTCATGAAGCATTTACTATGAACCACACACACTGTGCTAGGCACTGCTGATACAAAATCCCTGCCCTGGCCGGGCATGGTAGCTCACACCTGTAATCCCAGCACTTTGGGAGGCCAAGGTGGGAAGATCACTTGAGTCCAGGAGTTTAAGACCAGCGTGGACAACATAGCAAGACCGCACCTTGACAAAAAAATTTTTTAAATTAGGCCGGGTGCAGTGGTTCATGCCTGTAATCCCAGCACTTTAGCAGGCCAAGACAGGCGGATCACAAGGTCAAGAGATCAAGACCATCCTGGCCAACATGGTGAAACCCCGTCTCTACTAAAAATACAAAAATTAGCTGGGTGTGGTGGCGTGTGCCTGTAGTCCCAGCTACTCAGGAGGCTGAGGCAGGAGAATCACTTGAACCCAGGAGGTGGAGGTTGCAGTGAGCCGAGATTGCGCCACTGCACTCCAGCTTGGCAGCAGAGCAAGACTCCATCTAAAAAAAGAAAAAACATTTAAAAAATTAGCCAAGTGTCGTGGTGAGTGCCTGTGGTCCTAGCTACTCGGGAGGCCAAGGTGGGAGGATGGCTTGGACCTAAGAGGTCAAGGCTAAAGTGAGCTATGACTGTCACAGCACTGCACTCCAGCCTGGGAGAAAGAACAAGACCCTGTAAAAAAAAAAAAAAAAAAAAGGATCTTTTAGGCACACCTGACCATGTGACCTTTTACAGGTAGTGGCTCCCCACTGTTTTGGTGAGGCTCAGGCGATCCTCCCATCTCAGCCTCCCCAGTAGCTGAGGCCACAGCAAGTGTCACCATGCCCAGCAGTTTATCCCAAACAGCTGCTTTTCCTCTGGGGGTCTAGAATGTTGGTATGTGCTAGGCAGAGGATGTCTACACGACCGGCCCCCAGTAAGAATTTGGGGCACAGAATCTCTAGTATACCCCACTATGAGACAACCTTTTTTTTTTTTCCAAGAGACAGGGTCTCACTCTGTCACCCAGGCTGGAGTGGTGCAATCATAGCTTGCTGCAGCCTCAAACTCCTGGGCTTAGGATCTGCTTTTTTCTACCCCTCAGCACCTTGTCACCATCAGACCTCCTGAGATCAAGCCATCCTCCAACCTCAGCCTCCCGAGTAGCTGGGACTACAGGCACGTACCACTATGCCCAACTAATTTTTTGAATTTATTATAGAGATGGGGTCTTGCTCTGTTGCCCAGGCTAGTCTCAAACTCCTGGCCTCAACTCCTGATCCTCCCGCCTTGGCCTTCCAAAGTACTGGGATTATAGGCATGAGCCACCATGTCCAGCCCAGTAGATAACTCTTGACATGTGTGGTCACAGTTAGATCCTGGAAGAACCACGTGTGCTCAGTGTGATTCTACTGGGAAGCTTGCGCCCAGTTTCCTCCAGACACCAGACCACACACCTTATCCCCGTGTTGACCTTGCTTGGCACCTTTTCACTGTAATGCATCACAGCTGTGCAGGTGCCTCTGTGCTGAGTCCTGCGAGATATTCTAGTGAATCATCAAACCTAGAGATGAACTTGGGGACCCCGACAATAAGTCTCCCTCTAAACAATAGAAAGAGAGCCCCAAATGAAGACACACGCCGTAAATTAGGGTTCGCAGATAAAATAGAGGGTTCCCAGTTGAATTTGAATTTCAGACAAATATATTTTTAAGATAAATATGTCCCAATTATAGATAAACAAAAAGTTTTATCAGAAGTATGTCGCAAATGCTGCATGAGACATAGTTATCCTTAAATATTTATTTATTGTTTATTTTATATTTAAAGTTAACTAGGCTTTTTTGTTTTGTTTTGTTTTTTTGTTTTTTGAGGCAGGGTCTGAGAGTCTTATTCTGTTGCCCAGGCTGGAGTGCGATGGCATGATCTTGGCTCACTGCAACCTCTGCCTCCCGGGTTCAAGTGGTTCTCCTGCCTCAGCCTCCCAAGTAGCTGGGATTATAGGTACTCACCACCATGTCCAGCTAATTTTTTTGTATTTTTAGTAGAGATAGGGTTTCACCATGTTGGTCAGGCTGTTCTCAAACTCCTGACCTCAAATGATCATTCTGCCTTGGCCTCCCAAAGTGCTGGAATTATAGGTGTGAGCCACAGTGCCCGACCTTAACTAGGCATCTTATATCTTTATTTGCTAAATTTGGCAACCACAAGGAGACTTGGGCACCTTCACTTAAATAGAGAGAGAGAAAGAAGGCAAGAAAGAGAGCGAGAGAGCAAGTTTGCTCCTGTAGAGTGTACCTTCCTCCCTTTTGGCCTGCTCCTCGAATTCATTGCGGTCATTCAGCTTGACAAGCAGGAAGGACTTGAGCCTGCTCTCGTGGGCATAGAGACGCTCCAGCTCTCGGATCTCCAGGTTGTACTGAGAGATGTCCTTCTTCTGGCGGTCCTTCATGGCAGCCATTCGAGCCATGGCCTCCACCCTGGGCAAAAGGTACAGAGCCTGAGCATCTGAGGCTCCTCCTCTCTGCTTCCCTTTCCCTGCCAGTCCAGAAGGCCTTCCTGCCTAGACAATGACTATCACTTTTATTAATCATAATGGTTTCTGGTTGTGTAAAAACAACCCTCCTTACCTGAACAACAAGAGCTGTAAGCTCTAGATCACTCCCAGAAATGATTTTCCTATCATTATCATCATCATTGCCTTCAGCATCACCATCATCATCACCACCATCACCATTACCACTATCACCATCACTACTATCATCACCATTATCACCATCACTACCATCACCATCATCACTGTCACCATCATCACCACCACCATCACCATTATCACCACTATCATCACCACCATCACCATCACCACCCCACCACCACTATAACCATCATCACCCTCATCATCCATCCACCATCACCATTATCACCACTATCATCACCACCATCACCATCACCCCACCACCACTATAACCATCATCGCCCTCATCACCACCATCACCATTATCATCATCATCATCACCACCATCATCACCACCACCACCACCATCATCACCACCATCATCACCACCACCATCATCATCACCACCATCACCATCACCACCACCATCACCATCATCATCACCACCACCACCACCATCATCACCACCACCATCATCATCATCATCACCACCACCACCATCATCACCATCATTACCATCATTACCATCACCATTATCACCATCATCACCATGATTACCATCACCATCATCATTATCTTCCTAATCACCACTATCATCCCCATCATCATTGCCATCACCATCATCGCCACCACCATCACCACAGTCATTATCATTACCGTCACCATTATCACCATCATTATCGTCACCACCACCATTACCACTTATCAATTACTGTGTCCCAGGCACTACCTTACATTTATATATAATTTAATCCTCTTCACCGTCTAAAGAACTCCTACAACAATATAGTAGTGATGAAACCAGGATTTAAACCCAGATCTGTCTGACTCTAAAGCCTATGCCCTTTACAGCCAAACTATATGCCTTTTGCTCCTATGAGTGTGAGGCCAGCAGAGACCCAGATTGAGAAAGATCCCCTTGGACTAGAGGCAGGGGCACTTGGAGATGGCACAGCACAGAGGTCTGAATCGCAACTTCACCACAATCCCACTTACCTAGATCTCAGGTAGGCATTTTAGCATCTCTAAGCCTCCATGTCCTAGTCTGTAAAATGGGGATAATAACTCCTAGGGCAGTTGTGAGAGTTAAAACAATACCCACCAGAGTACCTAGCATCATGCCTGGCACACAGTCAGTGTTCAGAATTATTACTACTATGATTTAAGATTCCCCAGCACATAAGGACCAGGGGCAGTGGTGGCCCAGAGTAGAAAGCTAGATGCTCAGCAAGGGGCTAAGAGACCTCACTGCCCCTGGACCTATCACCAGCCCACCTCTGCTCATAGGCCTGAGAAGATTGCTCAATGGCCAAGTTCATGGTTTTCTTCTGCATCAACAGGCACCGCTGGAGCTGCTGGTAGACATTGTCATAAGCAGCCTTCTCAAATCGTAGGTCTTCAATCTCCTTCCGGAGCTTGGCATTAGTGGTCAGCATCTTGTCAAAGTGAACAGTGACCTGTTGAAAAGGCCATGCTTCAAAACAGGTCTCATTTCTGGGGTGTAAGACAAGGTTCCAGAAGGTACCTGGAGGACTGTCAGGTCTTTGCCCATCTCACTCCCAAGGGCCATGGTTGGAGCACTAGGCAAGAGGTTCAACTGGTTGGAGTCAGTTGAGTGGCCCACCAACTGGCTAAGGGCCCTTTAGTGGATCCTTTTTACTGTATCTCAAATTCCTCAACTACTTTTAGACCTAACTTCCAGTTTTAGGCAATTAACAGAGGAGAGGGGAACAAGCTAAATGACACCATAGGAAATAATAAGCCAAACTGAGAAGGTATTAATAGAACTTTCTACAGGACAATTGACTTGGACTCCTCAACAAATTGATAGCATGAAAAAAAAAATGGGGTGGGGCTGTTTTCATACAGGGTTTCTCAAACTCAGCACCACTGGCACTTTGGGCTGGATGACTCTTTGCAACAGGGGGCTGTCCTGTGCTTTGTGGGATATTAAATACCCCCTACATTCAGGTGGCACCCTCACCTCCAACCCTGTTATGACAACCAACAGTGTCTCCCTTAGGAGACAACGTCCCTTTGGAGGCAAAATCACCCCCAATTACTGAGCCTTAAAAAAGGAGACTCTGCCATTTGCCACAACATGGATGAAACTGGAGGACATTATGCTAAGTGAAATAAGCCAGACACAGAAAGAAAAATATTGCATGATCTCATTTATATGTGGACTCTAAACAAAAAAAAAAAAGTCAAGGCTGGGTGCAGTGGCTCACGCCTGTAATCCCAGCACTTTGGGAGGCTGAGGCAGGTGGCTCACCTGAGGTCAGGAGTTTGAGACCAGTCTGGCCAACATGGTGAAATCCCATCTCTACTAAAAATACAAAAATTAGACAGGCGTGGTGGTGGGCACCTGTAGTCCCAGCTACTTGGGAGGCTGAGGCAGGAGAATCGCTTGAACCTGGGAGGTAGAGGTTGTAGTGAGCCGAGATCACACCACTGCACTCTAGCTTGGGTGACAGCATGAGACTGAGTCTTAAAAAAAAAAAAAAAAAAAAAAGGCTGGGCGTGGTGGCTCATGCCTGTAATCCCAGCACGTTAGGAGGCCGAGGTGGGCGGATTACGAGGTCAGGAGATCGAGACCATCCTGGCTAACACAGTGAAACCCCGTCTCTACTAAAGAACACAAAAAATTAACTGGGCATAGTGGCAAGCGCCTATAGTCCCAGCTACTCGGGAGGCTGAGGCAGGAGAATGGCGTGAACCCAGGAGGCAGACGTTGCAGTGAGCCGAGATTGCGCCACTGCACTCCAGCCTGGGCGACAGAGCAAGACTCCGTCTCAAAAAACAAAACAAAACAAAACAAAAAAGAGGCAAATATACAGAGATAGAGAATAAAAAAGTGGTTACCAGGGGCAGGTGGGGTGAAGGGGAAAGGGAGCAGGGAGACGGAGGTCAGAGGATAGCAAGTAGCAGATATGGAGGAGGAGCAAGTCTAGAGCCCTAAGGTACAACATGAGGACTCCAGGGACTCTGACTGTACCGTATTTGGGGTGGGTGCAGTGGTTCATGCCTGTAATCGCAACACTTTGGGAGACCAAGATGGGTGGATCACCTGAAGTCAGGCATTTGAGACCAACATGGTGAAACCCTGTCTCTACTAAAAATACAAAAAATTAGCTGGGCGTGGAGGTGGGCACCTGTAATCCCAGCTACTCAGGAGGCCGAGGCAGGAGAATCGCTTGAACCTCGGAGGCAAAGGTTTGGTGAGCCAAGATTGTGCCACTGCACTCCACCCTGGGGGACACAGCCAGATTCTGTCTCAAAAAAAAAAAAAATTGTACTGTATTTGGGATTCCTGCTAATGCGCAGATTTTAGAGGTTCTTGTCACAAAACCAAAAATGGGTAACTATGTGAGATAACAGATATATGAATTTGCTTCACTATAGTAACCACTTTAATATCTATATGTATCCAATTATATATTATATACCTTAAATATACGCAGTAGAATTTAGTTTTTATTTTTATGAAATAGGGTCTTGCTCTGTCAACCAGCTGGAATGAAGTAGTGCAATCACAGGCTCAAGCAATCCTCCCAGCTCAGCCTCCCGAGCAGCTAGAACTACAGGTGCAAACCACCATGCTGGGCTATTTTTTTGTATTTTTAGTAGAGACAGGGTTTCACCAAGTTGCCCAGGCTGGTCTCGAACTCCTGGGCTCAAATGATCCTCCCATCTCAGCCTCCCAAAGTGCTTGGATTATAGGTGTGAGCCACCACACCCAGTCTATCTTTTTTTAAATAAAATAATTTTTAAAGTTTTTTTAAAAGACCATGTGAAGTGCTCCCATAAGCATTGAGAAGAAACAACTCCAAAAAAATATTCCTAACAGCAAAGGGATTTAATTTCTTTGGAGGTTTTCAAAGTATGTTCTAAGAAACATTTGGTTTCTGTAGGGCCAACACCGGGGTAAAGCAAGTGAGGCAACCAGGGCATGAAATTTAAGGAGGCACTCTCTCTCAGGTGCCAGCCCTGTGATTCCTCAAGCCTGAGCAGGAGAACCTCCTAAAATGTTGCATCCTGAGCTCTTTGCTTGCTTCTGCTAGTCTCAGCTCCGGGTGTTCCTGAGTGTCTCCACAGCCACCACACAAGGTAGGGGAGTCCCTAGGAGCAGAGCATTCTGATTCTATCTTTGCATCCTCCACTTCCTCTTGGGAAGTTATCAGTTATCAGTTATTTGCTCTTTACTGTGAATTTTGCTCCAGGACTGTAGGCATACTATCTATCCTCTGACTGTGGGGGAGAAAGACCTGACCTAGGGGGAGGACAGTTATCAGTTATCAGTTATTGGCTCTTCACTGTGAATTTTGCTCCAGGACTGTAGGCATACTATCTATCCTCTGACTGTGGGGGGGAAGACCTGACCTAGGGGGAGGACTCTCAGGCCCCACTGAGTAGGTGGAGGATATTTAGGACCATGGGGGTACTCTGAGACCCCGAAATCACCTTTAGAGATGGCTGCCTAACCTTTTTCTTTTTTTCTTTCTTTTCTTTTTTTTTTTTTTTTTTTCTGAGACACGTTCTCACTCTCTCATCCAGATCCAGACTGGAGTGCAGTGGCACCATCTCGACTCACTGCAACTCCGCCTCCTAGATTCAAGAAATTCACCTGCCTCAGCCTCCCAAGTAGCTGGGATTACAGGCATGCATCATCATGCCCAGCTAATTTTTATTTTTTATTTTTATTTTTGTATTTTTAGTAGAGGCAGCGTTTCACCGTGGTGGCCAGGCTGGTCTCAAACTCCTGACCTCAAGTGATCCACCCACCCTGGCTTCCCAAATTGCTGGGATTACAGGCATGAGTTACCACACCAGGCCAGCTGCCTAACCTATTAAAAGGCACAATCACATCTGGTTAGGGATGAAGGGAAGAGGGGACTAGTTTGAGATGCAAAAAACAGACCTCTCAGAAATATAAAAAGGAGCATTACTACAGATCTTATGGAAAAACTACAAGGGATATACTAGGAACAACTATATACCAACAGATTAGGATAATTTAGATGAAATAGACAAATTCCTAGAAAGACACAAACTACTGAAATTGATTTGAGAAGAATAGAACATCTGAATAGACTTAGAACAAAAAAGCAGACCTCTGAGGCTGCAGTGAGCCATGATCATGCCACTGCACTCCAGCCTGAGTGACAGAGTGAGACTCTGTCTCAGAAAAAAAAAAAAAAAAAAAATTGTACCTATAGACAAGTCATCATTAAATCATGCATGCATTTAGTAACTCATTCAATCAACAGACATTTGCTGAGGCATGAAACACCATGCCAGGCATTACATCTATGATTCTTAACCAATGGGATCTTCAGTCTTTCTGGGTTTGCTGATAACGGTACAGATGCCTGAACCTACGCCCTGGAGGTTCTGATTTGGTGAATCCAGAGGGGATCCAAGAATCTGTATTTTTAACACATATCCTGGGAATCCTGAGGCACAGCTGCAAATCACTGGTCATGGATATTAAAAAGACACTGCCCTGTCCTTCAGCAGCAACTTGGGGAGGTATACAGAGATCAGATCCAGTTAGCTCCCACCATGCCTGGTCAAAGCCTGGGGGTCAAAGTCCAGGGGAAGCTAGGAGCTTTGTTTAGTGAGGGAATGACAGGCTTTCTTCCAAATCCATTCACTTTCTCTCTCTAGTAGCTCACGTGGGAGCTACAGTTTCACAAACCAGACTGGAATGTGTTGTTTGTCCCTGTCCGTCATTCCTTCTCCACTCTTTTTGCTTTTCCAGGGGAACCACCTCTCCTCTAATCCACATATTTTGGATAGGGCTGCCCTTCCCTGACTTGGGGTGCCAGTGGGTGGATCTGGGAGAGAGGGGCCCCAGGGTAGCCATGTGACTCAGGCCCATGTATTTCATTCTTCTGACCACCGTGATTGGTTCAGAAATGGGCACATGACCCAAGTTGGCCCAGTGGGAACTCTCCCCAGAATATGTGATTAAACTCTTAGGAAAAAGATGTTTCATTTCTACTAGCATTTGTTCACACTGGAGGCTACCCAAAAACGAAATCCACTCAGAGGAGAGATGGACAGAGAATATGTCTTAAAGACATGTATGGAGCACCTAGATCCAGCTATGCCTGAAGGCCCCACTTCCTCTTCTGGATCTTTCAATTCTATGACAAACACGTTCCCCTTTTTGCTTAAGCCAGATTGCAATTTAGGGAACCCTGCTTAATACAAAAGTCACTATAGGTTGAGGGTGATCAGTGTCACCTTTCCCATTATCAAGTTATGCATATCTATGCCGACTAATTCTTAGAGACAACACCAACAACAAAAAGGCACTGGATATGACAGAGGCATGAGCAGCTTGTCACGGAGGAGGAAGGTCTAACTAATGCTGCTTTGGTAATGGGTAATATTTGAGCTGCTTCTTGAAAACAAACAGGAAGTTTGGGGCAGAGAACTAAGAGTAGGCATCCCACATAGGTTGGGGGATTCGGGTAAGGATTTGAGGGGATAACCACATTTGCTAAGGTGGACGGTAAATCCTAAAGGCTTCCTGGCATGTGTGTCCATTAGTTCACCTGCTGCTGAGTCAACCAGGGAAATGGGTATGTTCTGCTAATGACTGGGCAGACATCATTCTTTGCTCTGAGCAAAGTCGGGCAGAGCTGTTTGCAGAGCTGCAGAGAACACCTTACATACGAGATTCAAACGGGTTTCCAAAATGTGAATCTGTTTCTGCAGTTTCCGGGGGTTATTGGCCTCCTGTATTTTTGTGAAAATCTGTTTTTGGTTTGCGATTTTTTTTTCCATCTAAAAAATCTAAAAAAAAAAAAAAAAAAAGAGAGAGAGAGAAAGAGAGAGAGAAATTCCAGCTGTGTTAGCATCTGTATGGGTACCAGTTCTACAGTTCACTAACTGAAGTGTGCTCAGACAAAAACTGCAATGTTCTTTCTTTTCCTATAAATGGAATTTTAACTTATCTCTTGGATGCCTCCTCAATTAGACTGAATCTTAGCCAGTCTGGGGTACAATGAAGCAATCTGGAGATCTGCTGTCACCTGTGCATGTAAATATCACTCACCTGTGACATTTACATACATTGACATACATTCTGCCTACCCAAAGCCATGGTTTCCAGCAGAAATGACGTTGTCCTCCTCCGAGGGGCTTTCTGTAACCTTGGAGAAGTGATTTTTTGGCTCTTGCAATGATGAAGGCACTAGTGGCATGTAATGGGTGGGTCACGAGAGGTCACATACCCTGCAGCATGTGAGATAGCACCAGGCATCCAAGATTTATCCTCCATCCTTGTGACTTCCCAGTGCCCCTCTGGATATTACGTAGATGAGAGACCTCCTTATATTTTTATTTTCTTTTGAGACTTTCTTTTCTTTTTTTGAGACAGGGCCTCACTCTGTCGCCCAGGCTGGAGTGCAGTGGCACAATCTCGGCTCACCACAACCTCCGCCTTCCAGGTTCAAGCGATTCTCCTACCTCAGTCTCTCGAGTAACTGGGACTAAAGGCATGCACCACCATGCCTGTCTAATTTTTTCTGTATTTTTAGTACAGACGGGGTTTTGCCATGTTGGCCAGCCTGGTTTTGAACTCCTGGCCTCAAGTGATCCACTTGCCTCAACATCCCAAAGTGCTGGGGTTACAGGCATGAGCCACTATGCCTGGCTCCTTTTCCACATCTGGTCAAAAAAGATAGTTTGATTCTAGGTACAGAAAATTTGGCCAGCATTTTGGGAGGCCAAGGTGGGAGTATCACTTGAGCCCAGGAATTTGAGACCAGCCTGGACAACAAAGTGAGACCCCCATCTCTACAAAAAAAATCTAAAAATAGTCAGGCATGGTGGCACGCACCTACAGTCTCAGCTACTTGAGAGGCTGAGACAGGAGGATCACTTGAGCCTGGGAGGTCAAAGCTGCAGTGAGCCATGATTGTGTCACTGCACTCCAGCCTGAACGGAGCAAGACCCTATCTTAAAAAACAACAACAACAACAACAAAAAAAAACAACTATCGTTTCTATGTACACACACAGAATTTTCCATTCAATTCTAATAGACACTGAATTATCCAAGACTGTAGTCACTGTATCAATTAAGAGAAGATTATTCTTTGATTTGTTTGTAACTCTACTAAGAGTTGGTCACCATTCTGAAAATCACATCACCAGCACAGCCTGAATCATGTTCTTCAAGTTGTGGATACAGTCGGCCTGCATCTGTCTGTAGTGTGTATAATGTTTGGCGATTCTGCCTATCAGTGCAGTTTTTAGGCCAGGGGTCTGCAAACTCCAGCCCGTGGCCAAATCTGGCCCACTACCTGTTTTTGTCAATAAAGTTTTATTGAAACCCAGCCATGCCCCTTCATTTATGTATTGTCTATGGCTGCCCTCGAGCTACAAAGGCAGAGCTAAGGACTTGTAACAGAGACCATGTGGCCCACAAGGCCAAAATATTCACTATCTGGTTCCCTGCAGAAACAGTTTGCTGACCCTGTTCTAGGTAAGTCAGATGAGGACATTCACATATTAAAATAAACATCATTTTAGTACAAATAATTTTTATTTCTTCTTTATATTATAATTAAGGCATCATATTGATTTTAAAGCATAAGTAAAGGGAAAATATTCTATCATTTATGGATTTCATTTCAGGATTGTAAAGGGATAATTATTTGCTGTTGAAAAGGGTGTTGGCAGACATAATGTTGAATGAAAAAAGCCAGTTATAAAGTGCATATCCTGGAAGAGGTGATTTACATGCAATTCTATATGCAGACAGAACAAAGTTATGATGCCAGAGATCAGGATGAGGTTCCTCAGGGGTGGTTTGCGAAAGAGACCAAGGAAGTCTTCTGGATGCTGCAATAATCTACCTCTTGAACTTGGTGATGATTACCTGAGTATATACTTAAGTATCAGTTCATTGAGCTGTATCCTTAAGACATGTGCATCTCACCATGTGTAATTAACAACTCAGCGGAAGAAGGAAGGGAAGAAGAAAGAAAGGAAAAGAAATGGGTGTTAGAGGCCGGGCGTGGTGGCTCACGCCTGTAACCCCAGCACTTTGGGAGACTGAGATGAGTGGATCACTTGAGGCCAACATGGTGAAACCCTATCTCTCTCTCTTTTTTTTTTTTTTGAGATGGAGTCTTTGCTTTGTCACAATCTTGGCTCACTGAAACCTCCGTCTCCTGGGTTCATGCAATTCCCCTGCCTCAGCCTCCCAAGTAGCTGGGATTACAGGCATGTGCCACCACACCTGGCTAATTTTTGTATTTTTAGTAGAGACAGAGTTTTACCATATTGGTCAGGCTGGTCATGAACTCCTGACCTCAAGTGATCCACCCACCTCAGCCTCTCAAAGTGCTGGGATTACAGGTGTAAGCCACCACACCCGGCCTGAAACCCTGTCTCTTCTAAAAATTACAAAAATTAGCCAGGTGTGGTGGCATGTGCCTGTAATCCCAGCTACTTGGGAGGCTGAGGCACAAGAATCACTTGAACCTGGGAGATGGAAGTTGCAGTGAGCTGAGATCACAGCACTGCACTGTCTTGCTCTGGTGACAGAGCACGGCTCTGTTAAAAAAAAAAAAAAAAAGGAAGGAAGGAAGGAAGGGAGGAGGGAAAGAGGGAGGGAGGGAAGGAAAGGAAGGAAGGAAAGGAAAGGAAAGAGAGAGAAAGGGAGAAATGGGTGTTATGGGTTTTGGGAGTGATAGGTTTAAGAACCACTGTCCTAAAGGGATCCACAAACGGGCTGTGTATTTGGGAGGTCCTTTCCTGCTTGTAAGTTTGGCATTCACAGATTCAAAGTCTCGGGGTGGAAACTGAGGCAAAGCTACTGGGCTTAGAGAGGTCGAGGTCCTTGGTGACCCCAGAGAAAGCAGTTTCAGTGGAGGTGACTTCTTCCCATCACCACAGATGGAGGTGGAAATAACACCTGCCCAAGAAAGGGAAGCAGGGAATGTAGACGAGTCTTTCTAGAAATTTCTAGAAAGGGGGAAGCTGGCAATAATTTGGGATTGCAGGTGGGTTGTGTTTTAAGTTTCATTTGTGCTCAGTTTTCAGGTTATTTTGAGATAAAAGAGGCAAGGGAGGGATACCTTGACAAAACAGAAGGCGAAGATGAGAGCAGGGCTGTCATTGATGGAGCGAGGTCTTTCCCTAATAATGGGGGATGCGACTGAGGGAGGCCTAACACAGGAGGGGTCTGGCCTTATAGAAAGGCAATGGGACACCTCTCCCTCTGAGGCAATGCAGATGGAGCAGAGGATGGAGGGCTGCATCCTCTTGGGGTGCAGGGAAAGGCATGGCTGCCACAGTCTTTTAAAGCAGATGAAACAACACTGAGGCCACCTACATCCAGAGGACTTTTTGCTAAGTAAAATGTAAATAACCTAAATGCAAAGTGGTGTCCTGGATTAGATCCTGAGACAGTAAAAGGACATAAATGGAAAACACCAGTGAAATCCCAATAAAGGGCCGGGTGTGGTGCCTCATGCCTGTAATCCCAACACATTGAGAGGCTGAGGCGAGTGGATCAGCTGAGGTCAGGAGTTTGAGACCAGCCTGGCCAACATGGTGAAACCCCGTCTCTACTAGGAATACAAAAATCAGCCAAGCATGGTGGTGGGCACCTGTAATTCCAGCTACTCAGGAAACTGAGGCAGGAGAACTGCTTGAACCTGAGAGGTGGAGGTTGCAGTGAAGTGAGATCATGCCATTGCACTCCAGCCTGGGAGACAAGAGCAAAACTCCGTCTTAAATAAAGAAACTCCAAGCGGCCAGGCACAGTGGCTCACGCCTGTAATCCCAGCACTTTGGGAGGCCGAGACGGGTAGATCATGAGATCAGGAGATTGAGACCATCCTGGCTAACACGGTGAAACCCCGTCTCTACCAAAAATACAAAAATTAGCCGGATGTGGTGGCATGTGCCTGTAATCCCTGCTACTTTGGAGGCTGAGGCAGGAGAATCGCTTGAGCCCAGGAATCGGAGGTTGCAGTGAGCCAAGATCACCACTGCACTCCAGCCTGGCAACAGAGCGAGACCTGTCTCAAAAAAAAAAAGAAAGAAAGAAAGAAAAGAAAAGAAACTCCAATAAAAACTGGAGTTCAGTTAATAGTAACATATCAACATTCATTGCTTAGTTTTGACAAATGTCCCATGGTAATGTACAATGTTTACATTAGGGGGAGCCGGGTGAAGGGTATGTGAGAACTATATTATCTTTGTAACCATTCTGTAAATTTTAAAGTATGCCAAAATAAAAAAACTTATTAAAAATAATTGATAAATATCCTTTTGTCCAAGCCTCCTTGGTTGGGTATTATGTTACTTGCAGTCAAAAGTATTCCTGACACACCATCCACTTTACTCATTAGGATGACTGAGTCTGACTTCAAATAAGTGAAATCTACCCTGCCATGGCTGGCAGGAAAAAATGTTAGTGTCTCTCTATACCCTCGTAATGCCAGCCCAGTTCTCCAGACCCAAACGCTCCGCAGCCAGTCTCAGAAACTTCACTCCATAGTTTCTCATATGAGGTATTCAGAAACACTGCTAGCAGTGTGCATAACCAGCCCGTGATGCAGCCTTAGCCTACACCCAGGCAAATATCTTCATTATCAATATTTAACCCCATCTAGAAGCAGATGGCTAATGCTAAGTCCCAGAAGGCCTTAGAGAAGTTTCAGATATTTAACCCCACCTCAATATTCAACCCCATCTAGAAGCAGATGGCTAATGCTAAGTCCCAGAAGGCCTTAGAGAAGTTTCAGAACTAGTATCTAAAGAAGAGTGCCCTTCAAGACTGGTAAGTACCAGATCCTAAGCACAACAGAGGCACATTCTCTTCTTGGAGGCTGAGCTGAGACTAAGCTCTGAGATATCTTTTTGGAACCCTGGTAGATAAAGGCAACAGGGAATGAAAGGGACAATGACATTCGAAGCCACTTGGTTTGTTCCTGTTTGTGTCAAGATGGTGGCTTGATGAGGATAATCTAAAGCTCAGTTCCTGTTCTGAAAGTGAGGAGTTCTAGATGAGGAAGGCTTAAGTGCTCAGTGTTGTGAAATACAAAGTTTGCTAGCCTCCAGCTGGGAATCAGGGGCCCTGTGCAAAGCCTGGGCTGGTGAATTCTGCTAGCAGTTGCATCTGGGATTCCATGTTAGCATCCCTGAGCTTTAATTCCCTTTGGTTATCCCCAAGTCTTCAGAAAGTCTACACAGCACAGTCTCAGCTATCATCATGGGAAGCTGAGAGAAAAATTTACACTAGTGGGCTGAAAAATGTGGGCAGGAGGATGGCATACAAAAGTGGGCCAGCTAATAGACATGACAGGATGACAGAGATGATAGCAAACTAGAATGTGTGCACCCTATATTAAGGGGCACCAGCTTGTTATCCGTTAAGAAAAAATGTAAGTTACGGAAAGCCCAACTAAAGAGTGGCTTAAGCAAATTACGGTTTATCTTTTTCTCATAGCAAGTTGCTGCTGCTCGTAATCCCAGTACTTTGGGAGGCCGAGGGAGGTGGATCACCTGAGGTCGGAAGTTCAAGATGAGCCTGGCCAACACAGTGAAACACCATCTCTACTAAAAATACAAAAATTAGCTGGGCATGGTGGTGCACATCTGTAATCCCAGCTACTTGGGAGGCTGAGGCACGAGAATTGCTTGAACCTGGGAGGTGGACGCTGCAGTAGGCTAAGGATGCACCACTGTACTCCAGCCTGGGTGACAGAGGGAGACTCTGTCTCACAAAAAAAAAAAAAAAGAAAAAAAGTTGCTGAGCTAAGTTCCATAGCTCAAGTAAGAAGGACAAGATCTCTGTAATTCACCTGACTGTTCCCTTATTGTTAAAAGATGCCTGCCATTGCACCGACCTTCACAGTCATATTCCAGGGAGGAAAGTAGAAAATGCAATACAGATGAAGAGGTAGGTCATCTTTCTGGAAAGCAAGATTTTCCCAGAAACCCCAACAGACTTCCTCTTAAAACTCATTGTCCACCCTTAGCTGCAAGGGAAGATGGGAAGAGCATTTTAGTTGGGCACAAGACCAGCTTGAACAAGGTCAGAAATCTGTTAGAGAAGAAAAAGTAGACAATAGGGGAACAGTTGTCAGTGTCACCCACAACGCTATTTAGTTAATGGTTGTTCTATAAAAATTCAGGCCTGATGTCACCAGATCTTTCAGTTTCTAAAAAGAGAAGCCGGAAATCTTATTTCTTTATGAAATCTCTCTGTTTTTTCTTTTTCTTTTTTCTTTGTCTCTTTTTTTTTTTTTTTTTTTTTTTGGTATATGCTGAACATCTGTCAATTATTAACATGTTGTCAACTAATTAAATCTTAAACAATAAATGGGCCAAAGCCTTCATGTAACCAGACTTAATCCATCCTGAGATCTACCAGTTTGAGATCCTTGGTCTACATCCACATTTAGAGTCATGGAACCACAGTGCCCTGATGAAAAATGGATTTTAGGCAGCAAGAAGTGCCCAGTGGAAGACAGAAGAGTGACCCAGAGCCAGACAGCTGGCAGAGGTGACACCCAGGACTGTGGTAGACACAGTGGATGGTGGCCCCCTACATCTGTTCCTCCCATATCCAAGGCCACCGTGAGAATTCTACCCCCTCTGCCTGTGATGTATTGATTCCAGAGTGAGCGGGACTAAACCAGCTGGGGCCTCTGCACTGGGAAGGGATGTCTGCTAAGGAAGCTTCTAGAAGAAGTCTTCTCATTCCTAAAACAGAGTTATTGGAGGAGAGGGTACATCTCCTGAAGGTAGTGTCAGTCTGGGTGTGGTGCCTGAAATTGCTGTTCCCATCTTGCCCCAGCCAAAGGATAATACCCAACATAGCTGACAGCAAAATTGAGCTGCTAAACCAACCAACCCTGAAGCTTGCCTTACCTTTGCACTTCCTGCCATATGAGACAAAACATTTCCTTATTACCAGTCATCTACCAGGGAAGGTGGTCTCTACCCCAGCTCCAGGGGATAGAGCATCACTGGCCTAAGCCAAGTGGAAAACATTTTATTTTCCTTTTTTTTTTTTTTTGAGATGGAGTCTCACTCTATTGCCCAGGCTGGAGTGAAGTGGCATGATTTTGGCTCATTGCAACCTCTGCCTCCTGGGTTCAAGTGATTCTCCTGCCTCAGCCTCCCAAGTAGCTGGGATCACAGGCATGTGCCACCATATGCCCAGCTAATTTTTGTGTTTTTAGCAGACACGGGGTTTTTACCACGTTGGCCAGGCTGGTCTGTTCGGAACTCCTGACCTCAGGTGATCCTCCCGCCTCAGCCTCCCAAAGTGCTGGGATTATGGGCATGAGTCACGGCTCCCACTCTCTCTTTTTTTTTTTTTTTTAAGACAGGGTCTTGCTATGTTGCCCAGGCTGGTCTCAAACTCCTGGGCTCAAAGATCGTCCTGCTTCAGCCTCCCCAGTAACTGGGACCACAGGCGCAACTGTGTAGGACTCAGAAAACTTTTCTTAAAGGGCCAGATGGTAAATATTTTAAGCTCCAAGGACTAAGAGGTTATAACCAGGTACTAATACAATCATTTAAAATGTCAAAACCATTCTTTGCTGGAAGACTATAAACAGATAGGCTGGATTTGGCCCTCGGCCTGTAATTTGCTACCCCTGGTCTACTCAAAGCCAGTTCTGGAAATTCTACTTCCCTTTGTCAGTGACTGACATTGAAATGGGCATATATGCCAGCCATGGCTGATGAGGGAAAATCTGCCAGAGGGATTTTGTGAAATACTCTCTCCCATCTCATCTTCATGTCTTTGAGTGTGGTTCTGTGAGGATGAATGTGGCTATGGCAGAAGCTGATGCCAGCTATGCTTTGTCAGCCACCTTGTGACCATGAGGAGCAGACCAGTAAAGAGGATCAGAGAGAAAAAGACAAACCATCATTGCAGAGATGCTAAACCATCCCTGGAAGCCGGACATAGTGGCTCACGCCTGTAATCCCTGCACTTTGGGAGGCTGAGGTGGGCAGATCACTTGAGGTCAGGAGTTCAATACCAGCACGGCTAACACAGTGAAACCCCATCTCTACTAAAAATACAAAAATTAGCCAGGCATGATGGCACGTGTCTGTAATCCCAACTACTAGGGAGGCTGAGGCAGGAGAACTGCTTGAACGCGAGAGGCAGAGGTTGCAATGGGTCGAGATCGCACCACTGCACTCCAACCTGGGCAACAGAGCAAGACTGTCTCCAAAAAAAAAAAAAAAAAAAAAATCCCTGGGATAGCCTGTTTCCAGTCAGACATTTTGTTATGTGATAACAGCAAACCTCTACCCTCTCAATTACTTCCACTTGAGAATTCTGTCACTTGCAGCCCAACCTTTCCTCACTGGTACATCATGCAAGTGGCAGCTCAGGAGATCAGGTGTCAAGGGAACTGCTGGGTCTCACACAAACTGGTGAGGCACATGAATGCTGTTTACGATGGATACTAGCCGTGGTTTGGACTTCAGCTGGAACATACACGCACGCGCACACGCACGCGCACACGCACACGCACGCGCGTCACTCAAAGCAAGACTAAAGGGCTTCACCTGCTCTGACACACACAGTGGGGTCAGGCCCCCTGCTCTGCTTTGGTGTTCCTTCTGTTCCGTGCACAGGCAGCGCCCCCAGTGCAAACCCTCACTAACTCACCAATGAAATAAAACAAAACAGTTCGGCATGGTGGCTCATGCCTGTAATCCCAACACTTTGGGAGGCCAAGGCAGGTGGATCACCTGAGGTCAGGGATTTGAGACCAGCCTGGCCAACATGATGAAACCCCATCTCTACTAAAAATACAAAAATTAACCAGGCATGGTGGCGGGTGCCTGTAATCTCAGCTACTCGGGAGGCTGAGGTGGGAGGATTGCTTGAACCCGAGAGGTGGAGGTTGCAGAGAGCCAAAATCACACCCCAGTACTTCAGCCTGGGTGACAGAGTGAGACGGTCTCAAAAAAAAAAAAAAAAAAAGAAAAGAAAAGAAAAGAAACAAAACAACCAATTTGTTTTCATATCTGCAACGGTGGCATCTCCAGACTGCACCATCACCTGCTCTGAAGGCAGGCAGGCCCCCACTAGAGTTGGGCCTGCAGTCCTCCAGCTCCAGCTCCCCATCAAGGGAAGCTGTGGCATCAGCATTTCCTGGTGGCTCTCATGATTACATTCAGAGTTGGATTTCCTTTGGAGTCTTTATGTCAGATGCTGCTTTTGTGATGCTGGGAGTCATTCAGCCTCTGCCCAAGGGAAGACATTCTCCAAGGCTGTGGCTGGTGCAGAATTATATTCCCTAAGCAAGATGCTGTCTTCCCATCAGCTTATTAACTATTTTGCGAGGAAGGCCAGGTAGGGCCTGGGGAGTCCCCACCTCCAGTGACCTCCTGTGAGGATGAGGCTTTGCCCATCGAGGGTGGGCATAGGAGGAAGGGATTCTGGGAACTTCCACCCTGGAATGAAATTGGGCAAAGACGGTTTGCACTGGGCAGTGAGCCCCAGAAACTTCTGAGGACCCCACACTGTGTTGCCTTTTCCTAATGCTTCTGAAGACCCATGGCACCAGCTCTTCTTCAATTTTTCTCTTTATTCCCTTTATTGCCTCCTTGGTCATCTTTCAGTCATTTATTCATTCACCAGTGTTTATTAAACACCTGCTCTGGTGTCAGACAGCAGGGGTGGGTGATGACAATAATCAGGACAGAGGGTCTCTGCCCTCCGAGAACTTACATTCTAGGACTGGAAACAAGCCACAAAGGGGGCGCCAAGCCCTAGGGGATGGGAGACACAAGGTACTTCAGGCACACACAGTAGGAGGAGCATCTAGTGGGGAAAGATGAAGGGATGACGTCCCACAGAAATAGCATTTGAGGCCGGGCACAGTGGCTCACACCTGTAATGCCAACACTTGGGAGGCAGAGGAGGGCAGATTACTTGAGGTCAGGAGTTCAAGACCAGCCTGGCCAACACAGTGAAACCCCATCTCTACTAAAAGTACAAAAAAAAAAAAAAAAATTAGCCAGGCATCTATAGTCCCAACTACCCTGGAGGCTGAGGCAGGAGAATCGCTTGAACCCAGGAGGTGGAGGTTGCAGTGAGCCAAGATCACACCACTGCATTCCAGCCTCGGTGACAGAGTGAGACTCTGTTTAAATAAATAAATAAATAAATAAATAAATAGCATTTGAGCTGAGACCTAAGTGATAAATAGGAGGTCTCCAAGCAAAGAGGACAGGGAAAGGCACTCCAGGCAAAGGGAACAGCACATGCAAGGGCCTGGAAGTGAGGGACAGCACCGTGGGCTCAAAGGACACGAAGAGGGCCTCTGTGGGTAGAACACAGAGCAGGTGGGGGCAGGGGGGAGGTGAGAGAGGCAGGCAGAGCTGATGCAGCCCCACTGGGGAGTAGGGCCTTTATGGAAAGAACAACAGGAACTTTCTGAAGGGTCTGAAGCAGACAAAAGACGTGAAGAGATTTCCAGATTCATTCAGTAGTGGTCTGGTTTGGCTCGGTGTCCCTCCCCAATCTCATGCTGAATCGTAATCCTCAGTGTTGGAGGAGGCGCCTGGGGGAGACAATGGGATGGTGGGGGGCGGTTTCTAATGAATGGTTTGGCACCATCCCCCTTGGTACTGTCTTGTCATAGTGAAATCTCATGAGATCTGATTGTTTAAGAGTGTGGCACCTCCCCATCTCTCTCTTCCTCCTGCTGCTGCCATGTGACTTGCCTGCTCCCCCTTTGCCTTCTGCCATGAGTTATAAGTTTCCTGAGGCCTACCCAGAAGCAGAAGCTGCTATGCTTCCTGTATAGCCTGCAGAACTGTGAGCCAATTAAACCTCTTTTCTTTATATTTTTAGTAGAGACGGGATTTCTCCATGTTGGTCAGGTTGGTCTCAAACTCCCAACCTCAGGTAATCTGCCCACCTCGGCCTCCCAAAGTGCTGGGATTATAGGCGTGAGCCACCACGCCCGGCCCCAAACCTCTTTTCTTTATAAATTTCCTGTCTTGGCTGCATGCAGTGGCTCACGCCTGGCATCCCAGCACTTTGGGAGGTCGAGGTGGGTGGATCACCTGAGGTCAGTAGTTTGAGATCAGCCTGGGCAACATGGTGAAACCCCGTCTGTATTAAAAATACAAAATTAGCTGGGCGTGGGGGTGCATGCCTATAATCCCAGCTACTCAGGAGGCTGAGGCAGGAGAATTGCTTGAGCCTGGGAGGCAGAGGCTGCAGTGAACCAAGATCGCACCACTGCACTCCAGCCTGGGCCACAGGAGTAAAAACCCTGTCTCAAAATAAATAAATAAATAAATAAATAAATAAATATTTAAAAATAAATAAATTACCTGTCTCAGCCACTTCTTTATAGCAATTAATTAATGCTATAATAGAAATAGTAAATGTTTACTGAGGATCTACTGTGTGCGGGACACTGGGACAGGCACAGGGTTGGGGGCAGGGGTGACACGGTAGGGAACAAAGCAGATGTGGTCCTCGCCCTTGTGGAGCTGTCAGGCTGCTTAGGGAGCCATTAAACAACACCAGATTAAGGCCTCATGACAATGGCGAGAAGAGCTATGAAGAGGATACTGTGGAGTCCATGGGATCCCCTGCTTGCCCCCCAGACCCACTGCTCTGTGCCCTAATGGGCTGACCTGGCTGCATCCCTGAGGGGCTCCCTTGCACTGAGGATCAGAGGGTTGGAAGAAAGAGGAGCCATTTCCCCTGGCTTGCCCCAGGCTCTCCAAGTTCCAGACCACTGCCCCCTTCCCCGCTGTTGCGAACCCTAGTGTTTCAACGTCCCTACTCATGCCCACATCCTTTTAAATGGTTCCTGAGTTAAACTGTTCTCAAAATACCCTGCTGGGGGTGCTCTGTGTTCCCGCCAGAACCTGACTGACACAGAGAGGTATAAACTGGAGACGGGGCACAGAAAAGGCCTCCCTGAGAAAGTCACATTTAAGTTGAGACCTGAAAGACAAGGGGGAGTAGAGGAAGGGGTGGGAGTGGGGGAGCACAGGCAAAGGCCCTGAGGTGGGCCAAGGGGTAGGCAGGGGCTGGATCACGCAGGGCCTTTCAAGCCATGGTAAGGGGCATGAGCATTAATGCTGTCCTGCAAATACCTCCAGCTCTTTGTCTTCCAGATAATGAGAGGGTGGCACTTCCCAGACCCCTTTGTGGACGGGTAGGGTCCCGTACGTGACTATTTTCTCTTGCTTTTTATTTTCTTTCTCTCTTTCTCTTTTTTTTTTTTTTTGTTACCATAATTAGAAAACATGACTATTTTGAGCCCCTGGGTCATGAGCAAAAGTGACGTGTTTTAGCCAGGTACAGTGGCTCACGCCTGTAATCCCGGCACTTTGGGAGGCTGAGGCAGGCAGATCATTTGATGTCAGGAGTTTGAGACCAGCCTGGCCAACATGGTGAAATCCTGTCTCTACTAAAAATACAAAAATTAGCCAGCATGGTGGTACATGCCTGTAATACCAGCTACTCAGGTGGCTGAGGCATGAGAATCGCTTGAACCCGGGAAGCAGAGGTTGCAGTGAGCCAAGATTGCACCACTGCATTCCAACCTGGGCAACAGAGCAAGACTCTGTTTCAAAAAAAAAAAGAAGTAGTGACATGTTTCACTTCCATACTGAAACATTCAATTGCCAGCATGAAACCCTCTAGAACTCTTTCTTTCCCATAACACCTGGCAATGTTCAAGATGGTGGCTATTCCTTCAGCCTAGTCCCAGTGTGAGAAGATATAAGGGCTCTTACCCAACCCACAACAGTTATGTAGCATCAACAAGTAAGAATCCTTAAACTTAAGTTTTAAACCACTGAGCATGCGTGAGAGGGTGGCATTATTCCTGCAGCATAACCAAGCCTCTTCTAATCGATAGGGTGCAGCTGTGGGGGTTTATCCTAGGTGCAGCGGGTGGCGCTGGGGAGCACGGCAGAGGGATGGATTGGTATGGCTGAGCCTGGATACTGGAGCCCAGAGGTCTCAAGGGTAGCGAGACGATAGCAGCAGTCACATTTAGCGGGCTGTCCAGAGGAGATACTGCGATACTGGGGTGTGAGGTCTGGCCTAAGCCATCATGAATATGCACCCCAACTCCTCCCCTTTGCTCTATGTTCTGGTTAACCCTTTAAGAGAAAGACCACACCTTCTCATCCAGTTCAGCCAACAGCACTTTCAGGGATTTAATCAAGGCCTCGTAGTCCTCCTTGGTTTGCAGCAGGAGACACAGCTCCATGTAGTTCTTCTCACTCCGATTCATGTTCCTCGAGGATTTCATGAGACTCAACAGCAGGGTGATCTCATCCTGCTCTGCCTTCAGGCTCTGGATCTCCTTGCTGTTGGAAAAGCAGCCCGTGATTAACCCCGAACCCCTGAGTTTACCTTGATGGAGCACTCCAGGCACATCAGTCCTGCAAGGAGACTGGGAGAGAGGAACTTCCCACCTAAGCAAGCAGGCAAAAGGGACGTGTCCAGGGTCTCAGATCCAGGTCTGGAAGACTCATCACCTGAGACCCGGTTCACCATGATTTCCTGCTGCCTTGCCTTCTCTGAAGTGGGTATTTTTCCTAGGGAACGATTTGCAGCTGTGCCTGTCAAACGCCATTACCCAGACATGGAGGAAGCCCCCAGGTTTTCTTTTGCCAGCAACTCCCTGGCACCTGTCTGATTCTGCAGCCCATCTTTCCAGACTTCACCGCCAATTAGCTCCAGTAATGAGGAGCAAACCATCAGGCAGGATTATTTCTTTCTTTGTTTATTTAGAGACAGAGTCTCGCTCTGTTGCCCAGGCTGGAGTGCAGTGGCAGGATCTCAGTTCACTGCAACCTCCGCCTTCCAGGTTCAAGCGATTCTCCTGCCTCAGCCTCCCGAGCAGCTGGGACTATAGCTGTGCACCACCATGCCCGGTTAATTTTTGTATCTTTAGCAGATACAGGGTTTCGCTATGTTGGCCAGGCTGGTCTTGAACTATTAGCCTCATGTGATCCACCTGCCTCGGCCTCCCAAAGTGCTGAGATTCCAGGCACGACCCACCGCGCCTGGCCAGGCAGGATTTTTCAAGTTTGCATCAACACAGGGATGCATAGTAGCCTCTAAGCTCCAGCAGTTTCTCTCCTTGGGGTGCTAATGATGAAATGAGCTGATCCGAGTCTCCTCCTTTCCCTGTCTACTGGGATGTGGGAAAACTGGGATTTGGAAAAGAGCAAAGGGAGCTTGAAAGACTGCACAACAATGGAACAAGGGGAAATGGCACAGGAGCTGAGTTTCTGGCAGTCTGGAGACTGACACCCACTGCCCAATGTGGTTTGTGGATCAGTAGCTTGAATGTCCTTTCGAAGCCTGGAGAAATGCAGAATCTCCGGTGCTCAACCTGGGACCAATTGGATCAGAACCTGCTTCATTACAAGATCAAGTGTCCAGATGCTTCAACAGTTTTGGACACACTGCTATAGAATAGCAAAGAATGTTCTACAGGCCCAGCGCAGTGGCTCATGCCTGTAATCCCAGCACCTTGGAAGGCCAAGGTTGGTGGATCACGAAGTCAGGAGTTCAAGACCAGTCTGGCTAAGATGGCGAAACCCCATCTCTATTAAAAATACAAAAAATTAGCCGGGGGTGGTGGCAGGCACCTGTAATCCCAGCTACTGAGGAAGCCGAGGCAGAGAATTGCTTGAACCTGGGAGGCGGAAGTTGCAGTGAGCCAAGATCGCACCACTGCACTCCAGCCTGGGCGACAGAGCCAGACCCTGTCTCAAAAAAATAAATAAAAAATAAAAATTCCATCTCGACAATACAAAAACAAACAAAAAAGAATGTTCTACAGGCCTGGAGCAGTGGCTCACTCCTGTAATGTCAGCACTTTGGGAGGCTGAGGCAGGAGGATTGCTTGAACTCAGGAGTTTGCGACCAGCCTAGACAACATAGTGAGGCCCTATCTCTACAAATACATTAAAAGTAGCTGAGGTCAGAGGATTGCTTGAGCCCAGGAGGCAGAGGTTGCAGTGAGCTGAGATTGTGCCACTGCATTCCAGCCTGGGAGACACAGAGTGAGACCCTGTCTCAAAAAAAAAAAAAAAAAAAAAAAAGAATGTCCTAGGACAGGAGGTGGCAAACCTTTTTCTGTAACGGGCCAAAAAGTGAACCAACAGGCATGGCTGTGTGCCAATAGAGCTTTATTGACAAAAACCGGCAGCCATCCAGATTTGGCCGTAGTTTGTAGATCCCGTTCTAATAGGAAGTTCTGCAGTGATGAAAATGTTCTCTGAGGGGCCCATAGTATCCACTTAGGCACAAGTGATCACTGAGCACTTGAAATGCGGCTATTTCAGCAGAACTAAATTTTATTTTATTTTATTTATTTTAATTAATTACAAATGTAAATAGCCACATTTGGCCAATGACCACCTGTCTTCTCAACAGTCCTGGGGACTCATCTCCCCTGCTTAAGCCCCTCCTGGAAGGAGGCGGGGAGTGGGAGGGAAGAGGGGGTGAGTGTCTTTGTTAAGGTGGAGAGAAAAAAGAGAGTATAACACTCTACAAGAGTTAGGTTTTCAGGGCGCCGTGGCTCATGCCTGTAATCCCAGTACTTTGGGAGGCCAAGGTAGGCAGATCACCTGAGGTCAGGAGTTCAAGACCAGCCTAGCCAACGTGTCGAAACCCTTTCTCTACTAAAAATACAAAACTTAGCCAGGCGTGGTGGTGGGCGCCTGTAGCCCCACCTATTCAGGAGCCTGAAGCAGGAGAATCGCTCGAACGTGGAAGGCAGAGGTTGCAGTGAGCCGAATTTGCACCACTGCACTACAGCTCGAGCAACAGAGCAAGACTCCATCTCAAAAAAAAGAAAAAAAGAAAAAAAAAAAAGAGGTTTTCAGAGAGGGTTGGTAAAAGCAAAAGGAAAGTTTGTCTTGCAGGTAGGGCTGGAACTGGTATAAAGGGAGTGAAGTGCCCCAAAACCTTAAGTTACTCTCTGGATGTTGTAAGCCAGGGTCAGCACTGGGGAAAAGTGCCTCCTTAAATACTGTATGGGTATTTCACTTGAAAGAACCTAAACTTGGCCTGGTGCGGTGACTCATGCCTGTAATCCCAGCACTTTGGGAGGCCGAGGCGGGTGGATCACCTGAGGTCAGGAGTTCGAGACTAGCCTGACCAACATGGTGAAACGCCATCTCTACTAAAAATACAAAATTAGCTGGGTGTGGTCGCACATGCCTGTAATCCCAGCTACTTGGGAGGCTGAGGCAGGAGAATTGCATGAACCCAGGAGGCACAGGTTGCAGTGAGCCAAGATCGCGCCATTGCACTCCAGCCTGGCCAACAAGAGGAAACTCCATCTCAAAAAATAAATAAATAAAATAATAAGAACCTAAACTCTCCATTCTTCCACCCTCCTTCCCTTCAGTTCCATCAAAGTGAAACCAGATCAAATGGATGGACTTAGTAGATCCAGAAGCCTGTGTGTGGGGTGGGGCTGGGGTGAAGAAGGGTTAAATTCAAAAAAAATTGTCAGAGACACATCAAAAGGAGGCATTTCCTGATGCACACCAGAGGTAGGCTTGAGAATCAGGTCAGCCAGCCACAGATGTGCAGGTTGTGGCCTGTACAGCCCTCGGAAGCACCACCAGTTTGAAAACATCCCACTGTTTTGTAGATTTATTACACTTTTCTGGGAGACACTTTCTTGTTCTAACAAAATCTCTACATAATGACAATTTTTCCAACAGATGGCAGTAAAGTGTCTTGAGAAAGTGTGCTTTTTAAAAAATTCACATGGAGGTCCCTTATGGGCTAGTCCTGGCCCTGAGTAAGTTGAATCCATGGAAAATCTAAAGAATCCCTTTTCAGGCCAGGCATGGTGGCTCACGCCTGTAATCCCAGCACTTTGGGAGGCATAGGCAGGCAGATTGCTTGAGCTCAGGAGTTTGAAACCAGCCTGGGCAACTTGGTGAAACTCCATTGATACAAAAAATTAGCCAGGCGTGCTGGCACACGCCTGTGATCCCAGCTACCCAGGAGGCTGAGGTTGGAGAATCGCTTGAGTCTGGGAGACAGGTTGCAGTGAGCCGAGATGGCACCACTGCACTCCAGCCTGGGTGACAGAGCCAGACCCTGTCTTAAAAAAATAAATAAAAAATAAAAATTCCTTTTCCCCATCCTGTGAACTTCACATCTAACAGTAAGATTTCCTTTCTAACAATGGACAGCTTCTGCCTTTATAAACAATATGGATGCAGCTAAGGAGTTACATTCCCTTGGAGGGAATCTAAGAAAGCCTGTTTAATGTTTGTGTATTTAACCCCAGGGAACACCTTTCTGTTGCCTGAAGAAATGATACACTCAGCCGGGCGCGGTGGCTCACGCCTGTAATCCCAGCACTTTAGGAGGCCGAGGTGGGTGGATCATCTGAGGACAGGAGTTTGAGACCAGCCTGGCCAACATGGTGAAATCCTGCCTCTACTAAAAATACAAAAATTAGCAGGGCACGATGGTGGGCACCTGTAATCCCAGCTACTTAGGAAGCTGAGGCAGGAGAATCACTTGAACCTGGGAGGCAGAGGTTGCAGTGAGCCAAGATCATGCCATTGCCAATTCCAGGTTGGGCAACAACAGTGACACTCCATCTCCAAGAAAAAAAGAAAAGAAAAGAAACAATACACTCTGTAATTTCTGATGCAACCCAATTTCAAATATTCTATCTTTCAGTTCTCATAAGGACACACAATTAGGAAATGTCACTGGGGTTTCCACCTTCTCTGGGAACTCCTCCACTTCCCTGTTGGACCAAGGGAGTGACAGCCCCAGACATTTTTGTGTCCCTTGCCCCCTCAAGCCACAGCTGATTAGACTAGGAGGAGACCCCTGACCCAAGCTGAGCCTATCAGAGTCTCCCTCTCCCGGGAATGTGGGGTTCGAATTGATTCAAGACCCTTTCTCTGTGCAGCTGGTAAACTTAAGAGTTGGAGCAGCCACTTCTCACCAGCTGGGGCTGAAATTCAGAGAGAGAGAGAACAAAAGTCATGTGTGGAGAAAAACAGAAACCAGAACTCCTTCCTCAATTAGGTCCTTCCCTGAGATCTGGGTGCCCAGCCCCCGGGGGTCCCCAAAACACCCTGCATTCTGATAATAAATCCCCCCTCTCCACTGAAGCCATCTCAAGTGGGTTTCTCTTGAAACTAGGCTCTGCAGATAAAAGACCATGAGTCCTCCAATGGGGCTCAGAGGTGGCTCCCTGCCCCAGGGGTCACAAGGCAGAAGACAAGCACCACGAAACCCAACCCCAACTTTCCTCCAAGGTCACTCAGTGTGAAACTCCAACCATCACTTACTACTGACTCGCGATCTTCTGCTGATTTCGGAAGTTAAAAGACTTTCGGCTTTCCACCATCTTCCTGAACTGCTGCCTTAGCTTCCGGAGCTCTGCCTCTGCCTGCTGCTCTTTGGCCTTCTCCGAAAGTTCCTGGGGAGTGTCGGAGTCTTTTCTTCTGTGCTTCTTCAACTGGGGGAGATGGAGGGGAGTGGGAGGCCGTAGTGGGTCAGGTGGCTACAGAAGCCCACAGATGGGCTTAAGGGTGAAGGGCAGTGGGGATGGCTGGGCCAGGGCTGGAGGTGGAATACCTTCCCTTGGGTGATGTCAGCTGCTTGTCTATTACATGGAAAACCCACCCTGGCTTGCTAGGGTGGAGAGATGACTGACTTGTAACTGCATACTCTGGTCGGGGGAGGGTATTCTTTGGGGTTCTGGGTTCAAGCTCTTGCTGTGCCATCTAGTGGGAACTTGGGTAGATTACTGGATGTCTCTGAGCCTCTAGCCTCCCACCTACGAAATGGGCGAGCACAGATCTGTTGTCAGGATGAGATGAACTAACATGTGTAAAGTGGACAGCACAGTGCCTGACCCCGTAGTAGGTGTTCTGTGGCCAGGAGTTGGCATCACCTACCACAGACATCTTGAAGGAACCGCACTTTGCCTCCACTCAGACACTGTATCCAGGGAGCTCAAAGCCAGTGAGCCTGCCTCTCTCTCTCTCTCTCTGCAATGCCCTGTTCATGGTGGCGAAAGGAAGAGAACTTGTAAGCCACCCCTGCTGGGGGGTGCAGGTCAGAACGGCACCTCCTCCCTCCCCCTGCCATCCCTTCCTCCACCCACACCTTGGCACATGAGGAGGATACCCAGATGGCTGCCCGGGTGTGATAAAAGGCACTTATTGGTTTTAAAGCAATGTTTGCCTGGAACTTGTTTCTCTCACCAGTTATTATTAGGAGCTGGGCAGATGGTTGCGGTGTGTCAGTTACCCTCCTGCTCCCTGTGTACCCAAAGAGGGGGCAAAATGGCATCAGGGGGCCGGGCACAGTGGTTTATGCCTGTAACCCAGCACTTTGGGAGGCTGAGGTGGGTGGGTCACTTGAGGTCAGGAGTTTGAGACCAGACTGGTCAACAAGGTGAAACCCCGTCTCTACAAAAAATACAAAAAAATTAGCAGGGCGTGGTGATGCACACCTGTAATCCCAGTTACTCAAGAGGCTGAGACAGAATTGCTTGAACCCTGGAGGCAAAGATTGCAGTGAGCCAAGATCGCACCACTGCACTCCAGCCTGGGTGACAGAGCAAGACTCCATCTCAAAAAACAAGGCATCAGGGCAGTGTGTCCCCTGATGGAGTTAAACAGAAATGTGCCCAACTTCAGCTACAGCTGTCGGGGAATCCCCACCCTCCCATCTTAGAACAGGAGTCAGTATTCTTATCATGTCACCACTTGAACTTCATCTGGCCCATAGTTATTCAGAGCAAGGGACAGCATTAATCCCACGCATCCTTTGAGGTTGTGAGACCCGCTGCACAGCCAATTCCAGACTGCAGGAGCTGGGTTCCAAAAGCAGAAATTCCATTTTTGCCACCATTGAGGGTCCTGCCATGCAATGGTTTAAAGCATTGGTTGTGCCAGTCATCGGATTTCATTTCAAATTCCTCCAAAGCCACTTATCAACCTTGGGCAAGTCACTTCAGTTCTCTAGGTCTCATTTTCCTCACCTGGAAAATGGGAGAAATTCTAGAAGCCATGTCATTTGAGTGTGTAAGCCACTCAGCACTCAGCACTGTGCTTGGGACATCGTAAGTGCTCAGTACCCAGTGGCTGGGATGATATGGCAGGATGTGGATTGTTTCAGAGGGTGAAGGTGCAGGGTGGTGAATGTTGATAAGGGTGAGAGGGGTGTTCCTCTATCTCCTGGTAACAATACCCTGACGTTCCCATGGGAAGCCACACCTTCCTGCACTCCTGGGGGCTGACCATACCCCACCATCTTCAAGATTGGGGCATCTGACTCTGGATGGGCAAGTCAGAGCACCAGATCCTGGTCAGTCTGCATGATCTCAGCCCTCTAGCCTGGGATTTCTTCAGGGGTGGATGGGCACATGAAGCTAGCTAGTCCAACCGGAGTGAATGGTGGAATTTAAGCTGGAACACTCATGAAGAGAGAGACTTTGTTTCCTGCTGCACTTGAACCTCGGTGGATAAGGTCAGGAGGGGTTGACAGCCATCTGGCAGAGACTGAGAACCAAGCTAAAATGGAATAGAGAAGACAAAATGAAGACAGACTGAATCTTGAGGCTTGAGGACATCATCCAAGCACCTGCATTTAGCCAAGCTTGAACATACCTCTGGGTAATGTCCAATTACAGAAATCAGTATATTCCATTAAAGCAACCTGAGATGCATTTTCTATTGCTTGCAACCAAATGAGTTCTCATACCTGAAATACTTACATCTATTTAGCACATAAACTGAGCCCCCACTGTATGCTACACATTGTGTGGAATTCAGTGGTAAGTCAGCCTGCGAAGTGCCATAAATCCTGCCTAGGACAAAACAGTAAAAAAGGCTCCACAAAGATGACTTTTAACTTGGGTTTTGAAGAATGAATAGGAGTTCACCAGGCAGAAAAGAAAAGTTGGAGGGTGGAAGGGGGTATTCTGGGCAGAGATAACTGCCCAGGCAAAGGGTGAGAAGGAAGTGACTGAAAGGAGTGTTCAGAAAATGATTTGTGCTCAAGTATAGGCAGTGTCTAGTGGAAAGTGACTAGCAAAGAGATCTGGAAAAGACTGGATGCTGCCTTTTTTTTTTTTTTTTTTTTTTGATGGAATTTTGCTCATGTTGCCTAGACTGGAGTGCAATGGCACGATCTTGGCTCACTGCAACCTTAGCCTCCCAGGTTCAAGTGATTCTCCTGCCTCAGCCTCCCAAGTAGCTGGGATTACAGGCATGCACCACCATGTCCAACTAATTTTGTATTTTTAGTAGAGTCGGGGTTTCACTATTTTGATCAGGCTGGTCTTGAACTTCTGACCTCAGGTGATCCACCCACCTCAGCCTCCCAAGGTGCTGGGATTACAGACGTGAGCCACCACACCCAGCCTGGATGCTTCTTAAAAGCAAGGATGAGATAAGATCAGCCTGAAAGAGATCAGTTCATTGCCTCCCCAACAGTCACTTCCCTTCATGTGGCATTGTTGTTTGAGTTAGCTGCCCATCCAGGGCTTCGCTTCCCTGCTCCTCTTGGATCCAGGCAGGGCTCTCTGATGAATTCTAACCAATGGGATGTGAGTAGAGGGGAAGTCTGTCACTTCCAGACCATTACTTTTAAGAAGTGGGTGTGACCTTTCCATCCTTTCTTGCCCCATCTGACATTTATAGGAAGCAGAGCCACAAGACACGTCCCCAGATCAACTTGTAGAGGAAGTCACCTGCCAACCATGAACATCCTCACTGGGCTGTTACACAAATGCAACATTAACTTCTGTTATGTTAAACCAATGAAATGTGGGGATGTATTTTTTACAGCAGCTAGCAAGCCTCAGAGAATACCCTAACTTCTTTCTTCCTAACACAAATCTGATTTTCTACCCCCTCAATGTGCCCAGTCCCAGAGGATGACTGATGATTGGTTCCTGCTAATCATAGTAACCCCATTTCCCTTTGTCAATGATTGGTCTAAGGATGGACATGTGACCCAGATGTGGCCAATGAGACATGAGGAGAAGTCTATTCCATTCCTTTGTGACAAAAAATGAGAATTTGGGCCAGGCGCGATGGCTCACGCCTGTAATTCCAGCACTTAGAGAGGCCAAGGCAGGCAGATCACTTGGGGTCAGGAGATTGAGACCAGCCTGGCCAACATGGTGAAACCCCTTCTCTACTAAAAATACAAAAATTAGCTGGGCATGGTAGCAGGCACCTGTAATCCCAGCTACTCAAGAGGCTGAGGCAGGAAAATCGCTTGAGCCCGGGAGATGGAGATTGCAGTGAGCCAAGATTGGACCACTGCACTCTAGCCTGGGCAACAGAGTAAGACTCCGTCTCAAAAAAAAAAAAAATTAGTGAGAGCTTGTCCGTGTTCCCCTCTCCTTCTGCTTTTAGAAATTATTGTGAAGACATGCATGATGGTGCAGTGGCAACCATCCCATGACCATGAGGAGAAATATCACCATCACACTAAAAACAGCAAAGAGGAAAGATGGGAAAAAATGTAGGTCCCAATTGATACTGTTGGCTACTGCCCCATCCCTGGAACTGCCTACCTCTAGACATCGTGTTAGGTGAAATAACAAGAGTCATTGTTGTTTAAGGCAGTCACCAAGTATTTTGTTCATTGAAGCCTAAAGCATTCCTAACTCACATGATGCATATGTTGAAAATGATTCTCAGGTTAATGGGTGATAGGAAAATAGTGGCTGGTAATGTAGGAACCTCCACATTTTCCCTGATGTTTTTGAGGGTTTGGGGGCCAAGTGAATTGTCTGATGTTGGGAAATTCCCACAGGCAGGGAAGTGGTATAAGACAATGGTTCTGTATCTTGATCATTTCTGGAATGATCCCCACCTCCAGGTGGGGGTAGTAGCTGTAGGAGGATTTACCTGACTAACAAGGTTTGGGCAAAGGATACTCTCTCTGAGGCCTCTTTCAACCCTGGAATTTGGGGCAGCTCCAATTTCATATTGTCCAGGAGCTGTTCTATGTTCCAGGGCCCTTTGGGTCCTAAGTGGATTTGTAATGCACCATCTTAACAGCTTGAATTGGGTATTCCTGACTTTCACTGATAGTGTGATTTGACCTCTCTGAGCCTCAGTTTCCTCATCTGTAGAATGGGGATACCCACACCCATATCTCAGCGTAAAATAATGTCGGTAAAGTGGTTAGCATAGTGCCTAGTTCATGTGCCTAGTTCATGACAGATGCTGGGTGAATGTAGCTGATTTGTGAATTAGGATTTGCAAGTACCAGTCTGTCTGGCCCCTGAGATCACTGGCTGGGTTATGCACCATCCTCCAGGAAGCAAAGTCTCTGTCACCTCCTGCCTTTGTGCTGATTCATACGCACATACGCCGTCACTCTCCCCTAGGGTGCTGGCTTCTCTTCAGGTTCCGGATGTTAACCCAGGCCTTTCCCTTTCAGTCAGTGCCCTCTAGGATGGGCTTCTATGTTCCCTGGGGGAACAGATCTCCCCACCCCAAACCCCATCCTCATAGCTTGGCCTGCAGAGCATCTCCTGGATGTCCTGACCCCTGGCTTACCACCCTCTCATTCAAGGGTCTCAAACTCACAGTCCATGGGGCCAAATCAACCTGCCTCCAGTTCTGTTCCACAGCGTTTCAAAACATAAATGTGGGTCATGCACTCACTCTCCTGGCCACAGGCCCCACTCCTCCCTATTGGCTAACCTCCCTTCCCCCTAATTCTACTTTTTCTGTAACTGCCCAGAGCCAGCAGGAATTTGAATTTGCAGTTCCTGGTAGGAATCTAAAACCTGCCCACTTCTGGGGAACAGCGTGGGCAAGGAAAAGTGCAGAGAAGTCCAGTGGCCCAGGTCAGGGGACGTCAGGCAAGGGTCTCCTGCTCCTTGGGCCTCAGTCTATTCACCACAGCATCCATGGTCCTGGGCATATGGGAAGCTCTTGGCAAACACAGTTTGAATGAATGAAATTTCCTCCAGGCAGAGATCATCTTCATTTATCTAATATTTAATTAGGCCTGCACCTCCTCTGCTTCTGAATTTTAACAACCTGCCTTTAAAAGACAAGCCTGCCCCATGATGGATTCCCTAGCTGACCTTGGGACAGGCAGCTATAGGGATCATATTGAGCCAAGGCTGAACAACCTGGTGATGGAATTAAACATGTGCTTAGGGCACTAGCCAAACAGGAGCACAGAAACACATACACGGGTTTTGTTTTGTTTTGTTTTGTTTTTTAAAAAAAGGATTATTATGGGAGGAAAATAATTTGTTGAATTTTTTTTTTTTCCTTTTTTTGAGACAGAGTCTCTCTCTGTCATCCAAGCTAGTGTGCAGTGGTTCAATCTCGGCTCACTGCAGCCTCAACCTCCCAGGCTCAAGCAATCCTCCCCTCACAGCCTCCCAAGTAGCTGGGACTACAGGTGGTGCCACCACCCCTGGCTAAGTTTTTAAATATTTTGTAAAGACGAATTTGCCCAAGCTGGTCTTGAACTCCTGGACTCAAACGATCCTCTCACCTCAGCCTCCTAAAGTGCTAGAATTACAGGCGTGAACCACCTCGCGCGGCCCTGGAATTATTTTACGCGCTACAATTTATTTATGCAAGATTGCGGGAGACCCTGATATCTTCCAGGCTTAGGGCAGCGAGATCTGAATAGGCTGGGGACCGCCACCGCTCTTTGCTTTTCCCTGGCAGGGGGAGCTGTGGCGCAGCAGGCGCTGCCGGACTGGCGGCAAAACTTACCAGTGGCGGGGCCCGGACTCCTTGTCGGTGGCGGCTTGGGCCGCTTGTCCGACGCTGCTGCAACTGCGAGTCCCACGGTGCCGGGAGGACTGCTTGCTGCGCGGCCTCGCTGCGCCACACCCCCAGCCCCACGCCCGGGCGTTCTGGGACCCCTGGAACGGGCGCCTTTGTGACCCGCACAGACATGGACGTTCTCCCCTGCAAGTCCACAGGGAGGGCACAGGGTCCTAGGGGGGAGAGGGGCGATGCACTCTCTAAAGATCCCTTACCACACTACTCATGACGCTAAGTGACTTCTTGAGTCAATCAACAATCTCAGCCCCTCCCTCCGCCAACGCCATGCAATCGCTGGTCAACCTCACCCCACTCACAGCCCATTCACTGTCTTCTTAGCCTACACCTACACTCATGCTCACAGCAGCCCTGCTAGGTACGGACTTCACACGCAGCTAACTCAAAGGAGCCCAATTTTCCCTACTCTGAAAAACAAAACAAAACAAAACAAAACAAAAACAGTTGGTGGGGGGAAGAGAAATCATTTATGAGAAAAATAACTTCATCAGTGCGGGAGAATTTTCTTCAGAACATTCACCTGACCCCCACCCACTGTAAAGATAACACGAGAACCCAAGTGTGATCCAGGCAAGTGAGCTTTTCACTGCCCTAACGGAGTTTAGTAGTTTAAAGATACACATTTTTCATACAATCGGCCCTGAAACACAAGTCAGCCCCTCTAGGGCTAAGCTCTAGAAACAATCACAGAATTTATGGAAAATTATTGGGGGTACGCGTTTTCTACAGTAATTTTGATTCCATGTGATTTCCACCTTAACTCCTCGCCCCCTGAGTGGATTCAAGGGTCTCAAACTCACAGCCCATGGGGCCTCAGCCCTGCTAAGGTCTCCACTTGATCCGTAAATTCTTGGGACAGGATGTGTTTTAGAACTTACCATATTTTGAAGGCCAGGTGTGCTGGCTCATGCCTATAATCCTAGCACTTTGGGAGGCTGAGGAGGGCAGATCATTTAAGGTCAGAAGTGCAAGACCAGCCCGGCCAACATAGCGAAACCCTATGTTTGTGTGTGTGTGTGTGTGTGTGGTTTTTTTTTGTTTTTTTTTTTTTCGTATTTCTACTAAAAATACAAAAAATTTAGCCCGGCATGGTGGCGCGCACCCAGTGGGTGCCTGTAGTCTCAGCTACTCGGGAGGCTAGGGCAGGAGAATTGATTAAACCCAGGAGGCGAAGGTTGCAGTAAAAAAAAAAAAAAAGAAAGAAAAGAAAAGAACTTACCATATTTTTGGTTTCAGAAAGATAATATGGTACACAAGGGAGTATGTTGCCCCGATGTTGCTGGCAGCCACGTTGTAACCATGAGGGAAGTCAGTGGGACAGTATATTACATATAGGGTTTGGGCAACACGGTCCAAACCAAACACAGTACTGTTTCTGCAAGGAAGCATCAATACTCATGTCAAGTAAGGAGGATAGATTTTGAACAGCTACATGTCAGGCCTTGCCTCCAAATGATTCATATGAAGTGTTTTGGATACATTTGACCATCCTCATTTTACAGATGGGGAAACAGACTTGGAGAAACCGAGTTTTGCAGTCAGTGGAGCAGCCAGGATTTGAACCCAAGGCTCTCTGTCTCTAGAGCCCCACGCTTTTCCATAACCTGACTGAAACCGCAGCCCCAAAGCTGAGCAGCCCTGCAAGCTGATATCTCTCATCTCTGATATATAAAGGGCTGCTCCAGCACTCAGCTCCACGCAGAGCCCAGTGACTCACACATTTCAAGTGTCGACGTCTGAAAAATGATTAAGTTCAATTAGGTTCAGGACTTGTTAAAAATAGACCTTCCTCTGACGAATTTACTCTCTGTGTCTTTATGGGCGCAGCTCTCAGCAGCCCCCATGCAGAGACGTACCAGGCTTTTTTAATTAGAACATGTCAGAATCGATTCTGCTAAAGGGACCTTCTGCTTCATCAGCGGGACTTGGAGCAGGGTGAGATGCCAGCTTGCCAAAGCGATGAGCCAGCGGTGGGAAATGTTGGCGACAGCAGAGCCTCTAGAACACAGGAGGAAATTAGAGCCAAGCCGCAGAGGGACCGGGCAGAGGCATTTGGATGCAGACCAGAAAACTGACAGTCCAAGTGACTCTTTGGTTACAAAAATCAGAAACCCACTCGAACTAACTCAAAATGATTTTTTTTTTTTTTTTTTTTTTTTTTTTTGGCCTCCTCAGCATCTGTTTCCCTTTCCTTCTTCCCAGCCGATCCCAATTTGTTCAGGTAACAGTCCTTCCCCGTTAAGCCTATGTAACCAGAAGCAGTTGAGTTTTACACACACCTCCAAGGTAGATCTCCATTAGTGTAAGCCAATCACAGCCATCCCATCCTCCTTGCCAATGACTGGGAATCTAAGTTTAAGCCAATTAGTGCATAGCATTCTCTCAGAAACTGCTACTGGTCCAGGAATAGGCATGCAACTGACAGTGGCCTATCAGACAGAAAGGAATAACTTGGGTGGGAGGGTGATGCTTTTCTACCCTTATGGATGCAAACAAGAAAGCATGTTGCCCCTCATGTTGCTGGCAGCCCTCTGGCAACTATGAGGGAAGCCAGTGTGCGATCAAGGCTAACACATGATGGAGGGAAGAGCCTAGGGAGAATTACAGAACAATGTGGCTGGCATGGTGATCATACCATGCCTGAAATCCACCTTAGGAACAATAGGAACTCTGCACTTCCTATTATGTAAATGAATATGTTTTCTTGGTTTTTTTAGCCAGTGTGGATTGCAGTTTGTTTCTTTCATCTAAAGCATGCTGCATCATATGAATATTAGGGCTACCTCACGACGGTTGGAGGCAGATCCCATGAAGAACAAGAACCCAGAACTAGTAAGCTGTCAGAAACCAAGGCAGCTCCTCCCTCCAGCCCTCTCTGGAACCACCTGGTCTCTCAACTTGGCCTCTTTCTTTTAAGGACTATTTTCTCTGCTGTCCCCTCTTCCTCCCATCTTGCTTCTTAGGAGTTCCCATTTTAGAGCTCAGCTTAAAAAAATAAATAAATAAATGTCCTCATCTCAGTTTCCTCATCTCTTCCCAAGAGATGCTCCAATGTCCTCCTGCCTTCCCAAGAGAACACAATTGTCCAAGTCTAGATTTGATGTCCTGTCCCAATGGCATGGGTCCAGGGGACCATGGTCAGGTGGCCCCCAACAGGGACTGTGAAAATAATTCTCACCAGGCGCAGTGGCTCATGCCTGTAATCCAGCACTTTGGGAGGTCAAGGTGGGTTGATTGCTTGAGCTCAAGAGTTCAAGACCAGCCTGGGCAACATGGCAAGACTCTGTCTCTGCAAAAAAATACAAAGATTAGCTGGGAACGGTGGCATGCACCTATAGTCCTAACTACTCAGGAGGCTGAGACAGGAGGAACACCTGAGCCTGGGAGTTTGAGGCTGCAGTGAGCTATGATCATGCCGCTGCACTCCAACCTGGGTAACAGAGCAAGACCCTATCTCAGAAAAATAAAAAATAAAAATAAAAATAAATTCTTAGGAAAGGGGGCATAGGCAGGGAGGGCACAGTAGTGTAATGGAGAGAACTGCTCTGCTTTGTGCCCTGAGAAAAGCTAACAGACCTCTCTGAGCCTCAATTTGGTGTGACTGCCAGGACCAAATTGAGAACTTTAAAGTCTGCAAAGGTTGTGAAGCATTTCACCCCACCTATGGCATTCAATAAAAACAGTACCGATCCACAAGCTAAGTGTGAAGTAGTCTGGATTCCCACTTCTGCTGTCATGTATACTGAATAACATAACAAATCATTTTGGGGGAAAAAAAAGTGTGGGTGTCCCGACTTCACTAGTGCCATTAGTCTCACTTCATTTGTTTTCTGGGTAACAAATAAACTGTTGTTGTTTTTCCTCAGCGAAGGAGGCCACTCTAGCCCCTTCCATCTTCCTCTGCCCTGCCGAGTGGCCTAATCTCCACGCCTGTGGCATTTGAGCTCCCCCAATCCTCCCCCCTTCTATGGTGGATTGGACGAGAAGAGAACACCTCACACAAGTTAAACCAATCAGAGCTCCTTTCCCAGGAAATGGAATCTGGACACAAAATTCCCTGGGAAACAAAGGATTGATGAATAGGTTAATGAGGTGTTGGATGTTGGAGCCAACAGACTGTGTGAAGTCAGGCCAGGGTAGCCTACTTTTGCCAAGTCTACACTGCTGTGGCCGCACAGGCAGACCATGCACAAAGCCCTTCCCTCATGTTTTCCTTGCTAGCAAAGTCCTGATTTTTATTCTAGACTTGGGTGGAGGACCCTGGATCTCACAGGTCTGAAGATCTCATTGAGCCTACCTGAGATCTCAGGGTGGCCAATGAGAGGCGAATTCTGCTGGGAGAACTTGGGACAGGTGCTGGCCGAATGTCTCCAGTCCTCAGAGTCCATGGTGTCAGCTGAAGTGCGTGGGCCTACAGGTGGAGGGAGGTGAGTTCTGTTCCTGCTGCAGAGCCACCAAGCCCGCCAGATCATCCAAGGCCTAATGGCCTTCAGTGCATTCCACGTCTGCTTAAGCCAGCTGGAGAGGATTCTGTTGTTTGCAACCGAGAACTATCAGATACAGGCTTTCCCTTCCAGAACCAGGTGCTTCAGTGGCTGCAGGTTATGGTGCAGCCAAGTCCAAAAACCACACTGCAGACAACCAGTCCCAAAACAGCACAGAAATGGCATCAAAAAATTCTGATCACAGGCCAGGTATGGTGACTCACACCTGTAATCCCAGCACTTTGGGAGGCCAAGGTGGAAAGATCACTAAAGGTCAGGACTTTGAGACCAGCCTGGCCAACATGGTGAGAGCCTGTCTCTACTAAAAATACAAAAAAAATTAGCCAGGCGTGGTGGCACGCACCTGTAGTCCCAGCTACTTAGGAGGCTGAGGCAGGAGAATCGCTTGAACCTGGGTGGCAGAGGTTACAGTGAGCTGAGATTGCACCATTGCACTCCAGCCTGGGTGAACGAGGGAGATTCTGTCTCAAAAAAAAAAAAAAAAAAAATTCTGATCGCAAAGATATGAATCTCTTTAGGGGGTGGACCCCAAGTTCCTGAGGAACATGCGCTTTGCCAAGAAGCACAACAAAAAGAGCCTGAAGAAGATGCAGGCCAACAATGCCAAGGCCGTGGGTGCATGTGCTGAGGCTATCAAGGCCCTGGCAAAGTCCGAGGAGGCTAAGCCCAAGATCCCAAAGGGCATCAGCCACAAGCTTGATCGACCTGCCTGCATCGCCCACTCCAAGCTTGGGAAGCTCAATCAACCTGCCTGCATCACCCCACTGGAGTGAAGTAGTGCGATTTCCGCTCACTGCAACCTCTGCCTCCTGGGTTCAGGTGATTCTCCTGCCTCGTGCTGGCACTACCAAGGGCCTCAGGCTCTGTCGGCCAAAGGCCAAGGCCAAGGATCAAACCAAGGCTCAGGGTCCAGCTTCACTTCCAGCTCAGGCTCCCAAAGGCACCCAGGCCCTGACAAAGTGTTCTCAGTAGAGGTCTCTGTCTGCCTACCTGAGGACGGAAGGACTGGTGTGGCCCCTGGGCTGTCATCCCCATGGGACTATTGTCCTCCTGTGCTCTTTGTACAAATAAACTGAGGCAGGAAAGAAAAAAGAACTGTCAGATGCAGAGACAGTGGCCATTGTTGACATCCAGAGTTTCCAATTCCTCCCCAGTGGGATCCAGAGCTGCACCCCTCTTGGCCTCCCTTCCAATTGTCAGAGGCATTTGAACCAAAGTAACTCCATCTTGAGAAGGGGCTGGGTAAAATGAGGCTAAGACCTACCGGGCTGCATTCCTAAACGGTTAAGGCAGTCTAAGTCACAGGATGAGATAGCAGGACAGCACAAGATACAGGTCATAAAGACCTTGCTGATAAAACAGTTTGCAGTAAAGCAGCTGGCCAAAATCCACCGAATACAAGATGACGACGAGTGATCTCTGGTCATCCTCATTGCTGCTCTCCTACCAGAGTCATGACAGTTTATAAATGCCATGGCAATGTCAGGAAGTTATCCTATATGATCTAAAAAGGGGAGGCATGAATAATTCACCCCTTGTTTAGCATATCATCAAGAAATAACCATAAAAATTAGCAACCAGCAGACCTCGGGACTGCTCTGTCTATGGAGTAACCATTCTTTTATCCCTTTACTTTCTTAATAAACTTGCTGTCACTTTACTCTATGGACTCACTCTCTATTCATTTTTGCACGAGATCCAAGAACCCTCTCTTGGGGTCTGGATCCGGACCCCTTTCCTGTAACACAGTGAGGCACAATGGCGCCGTGAAGAGAATGCCAGAGTCCTGGATCTGCCAGTGGTTTGCCGTGTGCCCCTAGAAGAGCAAATAGACCTTTCTGAGCCTTGATTTATTGAGACTGCCAAGACCAAATGGAGAACTTTAAAGCCTGCAAAGATTGTGAAACATTTTACCCCACCCATGACATTCAAAATAAAAACAGGGCTGGGCACAGTGGCTCACACTGTAATCCCAGAACTTTGGGAGGCTGAGGCAGGCGGATCACCTGAGGTCAGGAGTTCAAGACCAGCTTGGCCAACATGGTGAAACCCCATCTCTCCTAAAAATACAAACATGAGCTGGGTGTGGTGGTGCTTGCCTGTAGTCCCAGCTACTCGGGAGGCTGAGGCAGAAGAATCGCTTGAACCCGGGCAATGGAAGTTGCAGTGAGCTGAGATCACGCCACTGCACTCCAGCCTAGGTAACAGAGTGAGAGTCCATCTCAAAAAACAAACAAACAAACAAAATAAAAACAGTACTAATCCATAAGGTAAGTGCCACTCATTATCTCAGTGACAGACTTCTCACACAGGTCTACATTCTTCAGAAAACATTTTGGCCTCACACAGCAAGAGTTACAAAAATGTTTATATTCTTCAACCCAGGAAACCTAAATGTGGAGATTCAGCCTAAGAAAATAAGTCAAAGTTGGGGATTTTGTTTTTGTTTTTGTTTTGAGACAGAGTCTCCCTCTGTCACTGAGGCTGGAGTGCAGTGGCACTATCTCAGCTCACTGCAACCTCCACCTCCCAGATTAAAGTGATTCTCCTGCCTTAGCCTCCCGAGTAGCTGGGACTACAGGTGTGCACCCCCACACCCAGATAGTTTTGCATTTTTTAGTACAGATGGGTTTTTGCCATGTTGGCCAGGCTGGTCTCGAACTTCTGACTTCACATGATCCACCTGCCTTGGCCTCACAAACTCCTGGGAGTACAGACATCAGCCACCGTGCCCGGCCAAGTCAAAGATTTTTAAAATTCAAAGGCACTCTGTGTTCTCCTCTCTCTGTGCCCTTTGATGGTATGACAAGGCATTTAAAGATGTTTCTGGCATTTTAAAAAATTCTAAGACGATGTTAACTATATGGTTATTGGCTAGAAATCCTGAGTTATCAACTGTACATATTCATAGTTTGTAAAAAAGAACAAAACAACCAAGACAAACTCTTGATGCTCCTCACTTGACAGTGAGGCCGTAGGGGAAGATGGCTTTCGACGGAGTGGTAGCTCAGGGCGTTCACTGTGAGACTGGACCTGTTGACTCCGTGGTAAGCATCTACTTAGCTTCAGGTGGTCTTGTTTCTGTATAGAGTGATATAGCATTCTGCTGCCATTCTTAGCTGTGGACAAAGTGGGATCAGCTGGCATGAGAAGTGTTTGGGGTTTTTTTTGTTGTTTGTTTGTTTGTTTTATTTTGAGACAGAGTTTAGCTCTTGTTGCCCAGGCTGGAGTGCAATGGTGCAGTCTCGACTCACTACAACCTCTGCCTCCTGGGTTCATGCAATTCTCCTACCTCAGCCTCTCGAGTAGCTGGAATTATAGGCACCCACCACCACGCCTGGCTAATTGCTGCATTTTTAGTAGAGACAGGGCTTCGCCATGTTGGCCAGGCTGGCCTCGAACTCCTGACCTCAGGTGATCCACCCGCCTCAGCCTCCTAAAGTTCTGGGATTACAGGCGTGAGCCACGACGCCCGGCCTTTTTTTTTTCTTTTTGAGACAGGGTCTCCCTCTGTCGCCCAGACTGGAGTCCAGTGGTGCAATCATAGCTTACTGCAGCCTTGACTTCCCAGCCTCAAGTGATCCTCCCACCTCAGCCTCCAGAGGAGCTGGAACTACACCACACCCAGCTCCTTTTTTTTAACCGACACAGGGTCTGTGTTGGCCAGGCTGGTCTTGAACTCCTGGCCTCAAATGATCCTCCCACCTCAAAAGTGCTGGGATTACAGACATGAGCCACTGCACCTGAAACAAGTTCTCTTTTAAACAAACTACAGACCTCTTCCTTGTCAGCAAAGCAAAGAGCCACCCATAATTGAAAATTCAAGGATCAGGCAGGGTGCGGCGGCTCATGCCTATAATCCCAGCACTTTGGGAGGCTGAGGCGGGAAGATCACCTGAGGTCAGGAGTTCGAGACCAGCCTGGTCAACATGGCAAACCCCGTCTCTACTAAAAATGCAAAATTAGCTGGGCGTGGTGGCAGGCACCTGTAATCCCAGCTACTCGGGAGGCTGAGGCAGGGGAATCATTTGAACCCCGGAGGGGGAGGTTGCAGTGAGCCAAGATCTTGCCACTGCACTCCAGCCTGGGCAACAAAGTGAGACTCCATCAAAAAAAAAAAAAAACAAAAAAACAAGAGGAATCTTCTATATTTTGTATGTTTAGAGTGCTGAGGTGTTTTTCAAGTTACATTAACAGCACTGCACTTTTTTTTTTTTTTTTTTTTTTTTTTTTTTGAGACGGAGTCTCACTGTGTCTCCCAGGCTGGAGTGCAGTGGCGCGATCTCGGCTCACTGCAAGCTCCGCCCCCCGGGTTCACGCCATTCTCCCGCCTCAGCCTCCCAAGTAGCTGGGACTACAGGCGCCCGCTACCGCGCCCGGCTAGTTTTTTGTATTTTTAGTAGAGACGGGGTTTCACCATGTTAGCCAGGATAGTCTCGATCTCCTGACCTCATGATCCACCCGTCTCGGCCTCCCAAAGTGCTGGGATTACAGGCTTGAGCCACCGCGCCCGGCCAGCACTGCACTTTTTAAAAAGAAAAAGAAAATAAGCCAAAGGCAAAAAAATTCCATATATACAAAGATACCGATTGTAAAATCATCTCTACATAGGCAAGTGGAAATAAGTAAAAATCAACAAGATAAACACTTGGAATGAAAAAGCCAAGCCCAAAAGAGCTCATACTGAAAAATGCCATTCATTTAAAGCACGAAATTAGGGGAAGCTAACTTTGCCTTTAGAAGTCAGAATAGAGGTTATCTGGTACAGGGGGATGGAGAAGGAATAAGTGGAAGGGAAATCAAGAGGCTTCCGGGCTGCAGATGTTTTGTTTCTTGATCTTGTTACACGGTCAGTTTCATTTATGAAAATTCATCCTGCCGTACACTTCTGATATGGACCCTTTATACGTGTGTATTGTACTCCGATACAAAAGTTTTCTAGACAGATGAACAAAAGGAGAATTTTTTTTTTTCTTTTTGAGATGGAGTCTCGTTCTTTCACCCAGGCTGGAGTGCAGTGGCGCCATCTCAGCTCACTGCAATCTCCGCCTCACAGATTCATGCCATTCTCCTGTCAGCCTCCCGAGTAGCTGGGATTACAGGTGCCCGCCACTACGCTCAGCTAATTTTTTGTATTTTTAGTAGAGATGGGGTTTCACCATGTTAGCCAGGATGGTCTCAATCTCCTGAACTCGTGATCTGCCCGCCTCAGCCTCCCAAAGTGCTGGAATTACAAGCGTGAGCCACTGCACCCAGCCAAGAGGAAGATTTTTAAAGTAAATTATGGCTTATCTACTCATGGGACATGCTAGAACATCGAAAAATATAAAAATAACCACACCTGGCCTGGTGCAGTGGCTCACACCTATAATCCTAGCACTCTGGGAGGTCAAGGTGGGAAGATCGCTTGAGCCCAGGAGTTTGAGACCATCCTGGGCAACATAGTGAGACCCCATCTCTATTAAAAAATGTTTAATACAAAATAAAATAAAATAAAATAAAATACCCATATCTATTAAGCACATGCATGGTATGTACATATTGTTTTACCTCGTCTAGTTCATCTTCCCTGCAATTCCTTCGCCACCCTTCTCTTCCTGCTGTGTGTCTCAAGAAGTGGACAGTGTGATCCACATCACTCAAGGGCTCCCTTGCCTTCTGTCTTCTGGTTGAATGTGGCCGATGAGAGAGACCAGCAGGAGACCAGCCGGGCAGGGTGAGAGAGATGTGAGACGTTTCTTTCAAAGTTCTTGCGTGCGTTGACATCCTGTCCCTGCTAGTCGCTACACCCCTGTGCAGCTACAGCTTCTGTCTATTTTCCCCCCTCCCCAGCTGCAGCCCTCACTGGGCATCCATCATACCAGTTCCTTTTCCTGCCTCGTCCTACCTTTAGTGTGGCAATGGCTTCCTTTTCTTGCTATTCTCTCAGGGCCTCAATCTCCCTTCTCTGTTCCCTTAATCCTGCCCACACTCTAAGAGAAGTCCTTCTTTAAAGTCTCTTGAACTCTCTGGGTTGGATTCAGTTTTCTTCAGAGCCCTGACCATCACAGCCACTCTTCACCTTCCCATGTGACAAGCAGTGACCTTCTTGGGTTCAATGCTGCAGAGACTGTGCCTTCAGCAGAGTGATGGGAACCAGCCCGGGAGTGAAGCCAGCAATAATTTCAATTTGGCACCAGGAGTTGTGCCAAATGCTTTCATTTTTTATTTTATTTTTATTTTATTTTATTTTTTTTTGAGACTGAGTCTCACTCTGTTGCCCAGGCTGAAGTGCAGTGGCACAATCTTGGCTCACTGCAACCTCCACCTCCTGGGTTCAAGCAATTCTCCTGCCTCGGCCTCCTGAATAGCTGGGATCACAGGAGCATGCCACCACACCCAGCTAATTTTTGTATTTTTAGTAAAGTCGCAGTTTCACCATGTTGGTCAGGCTGGTCTCGAACTCCTGACCTCAGGTGATCCACCCGCCTCGGCCTCCCAAAGTACCGGGATCACAGGTGGGAACCACTGCACTTGGTCTCATCTTTTTCTTTTTCTATTTTTTTTTTTTTTTCAAGACAGGGTCTCAATCTGTCACCCAGGCTGGAGTGCAGTGGTGCAATCACGGCACAGCCTCAACCTCCTAGGCTCAAGTGATCCTCCTGCCTCAGCCTTGTTTCATCTTTTTGAAAAAGTAAAGAACTGAGCTCTCTCCCTCCCCCTGTATGCCACCTTCCTCTCCCCGTCATGGTCCCACTTTCCCCAGCTGAGGCTATGAACAGGTGGAGCTCACAGAGCTCGAGTGAGAGGAAGAGAGAAAATTGCAGGCCGTGCTGTGACCCTGCAAGGCACGGGAGAACACATGGCTGCCCATCGGGAGGCGGCAGCAGAGACCTGGTGCCCAAAGCAGTATACGTACCCGTGTGCTGCTCAGCGGCGCTAAGCAAAGCCCATGTCTGTCTGGCCTCCTCCTCAAGGGAAAACGGAAGCTTCAGTGTGACCGTTTGCCTCCTCAATGTCTACTCTCTCTTCCTCCCTTTTCTTACTTTTACTGGGAATGGCACATGCCCAACTTTGAAAACCACATCTCAGTCGGGCATGGTGGCTAATGCCTGTAATCCCAGGACTTTGGGAGGCCAAGGTGGGTGGATCACTTAAGGTCAGGAGTTCAAGACCAGCCTGGCCAACATGGTGAAACCCCATCTCTACTAAAAATACAAAAATTAGCCAGGCGTGGTGGCGTGCGCCTGTAATCCCAGCTACTTGGGAAGCTGAGGCAGGAGAATTGCTTGAACCTGGGAGGCGGAGGTTGCAGTGAGCCAAGATCGTGCCACTGCACTCCAGCCTGGGTGACAGAGCAAGACTCCATTTCAAAAAACAAAAAATAAACATAAGTAAAAAATAAAAACTGCATCTCCCAGTCTCCTTTACAGAAATGGACAGCCATATGACTAAGATCTGGCCCAACAACTATGGTGGATGGGGTAGAAGGAGCTCTGCTGATGCTCTAAGCAGATGCCTGCCCTTTACTAACTCCACAAACATTCACCAGCATTTGCAGCCTTTCTATGCTTCTAACATAGATTTGGGCAATGGTGCCACCTCTGCTGTATGGAAAGTCAGAAGTTCCTGGAGATTTACTCCCTCCCAATCTCTTCTGGACAGCCCATGGCTGGGTTGGAATGCAGGAGCCCAGTTCCTTTCCTCTGAGGCAGGACAAACTCTGAGATGTAATTTACACTCCCAGGCTCCCCAAGGATCCAGCTGAGGCTGCCCTGAAGTTGCACTCTCGCTTGGCGTGTTCCTTTTCCTCATTCTGCTTCCCTCACTCCCTGACCAGTTTCCCCTGGGAGCATTTCCCAAATTTATCACTTGCATCTGGATCTTTGGTTCAGAGTCTTCTGGGAGAATGTGACCTAAGCATGACACTTCCAAGAAATCTCCTAAAACACAGGCTGACTGAGCTGGCATGCTCTCTCTTTCCTTCTTTTACCATTATCTCCCTTCCTGCCTAAAACATAGATATAATGGCTGGAGCTCCAGCAGTTATCTTGTAACCATAATAAGCGTAGGAACAGAAGGATTGTGGCTTCCTGATAACTTTGGGTAGCCAACAGTCCTAGACTCCTACCTCTTCCAGACTTCTTTTATCTGAGAGAAAAATAGAGCATTAACTTTTTTTTTTTTTTTTTTTTTTTTTTTTTTGAGATGGAGTCTCACTCTGTCACCCAGGCTGGAGTCCAGTAGAGCAATCTTGGCTCATTGCAACCTCCACCTCCTGGGTTTAAGGAATTCTCCTGCCTCAGCCTCTGGGTAGCTGGGATTACAGGCTACAGGCATGTGCCACTATGCCTGGCTAATTTTTGTATTTTTAGTAGAGACAGGGTTGCACCATGTTGACCAGGTTGGTCTCGAACTCCTGACTTCAGGTGATCCACCTACCTCAGCCTCCCAGAGTGCTGGGATTACAGGCGTGAGCCACCACACCCAGCCCACTCTTTTTCAGGTTTTAGATTTAGCAACCTACATAACTGCTAATATAGTTGACTAATAAAGTTCTACAATCTTCCCTACGACAGGGAATTTCTCCCTTGAATATCTTTCTCTTTAGGCCGCGATCATCACTCACCCCCCTATAGCTTCCTGCCCCCGCCATAGAAAATCAAAATCTCTCTCTTCCATGATAATAGCAATGGCAATAATAATATCAGCAGTAGTAGTAACAGTGGTTGAACACTTACTATGTACCAGGCACTGTTCTAAGCACCTTTCATACAGTAACTCACTTAACATTCTTTTTTTTTTTTTTTTCTTGAGACGGTGTCTCACTCTGTCACCCAGGCTGGAGTACAATGGTGCACTCTCGGCTCACTGCAACCTCCAGCTCCCAGGCTCAAGCAATTCTTCTGCCTCAGCCTCCCAAGTAGCTGGGATTACAGGCACCCACTACCATGCCCAGCTAATTTTTGTACTTTTATTAGAAAGGGGGTTTCACCATGTTGGCCAGGGTGGTTTTGAACTCCTGACCTCAAATGATCCACCCATCTCAGCCTCCCAAAATGCTGGGATTACAGGTGTGAGCCACCGCGCCTGGCCAACATTCTTATAACAACCCCACAGGGTAGGTACCCACATTATCCCCATTTTACAGATGAGGCAACTGAGAATAACTCAGGCTAAGTCTTCACTGCCCACTCTCCTGGACCATCCAAAAATCAGAATCTTGGTTAGTACATTATGCTGATAAATTTAACCCCCTTTTGGCCGGATGCAGTGGCTCACACCTGTAATCCCAGCACTCTGGGAGCTGAGGCGGGCGGATCACCTGAGGTCAGGAATTCGAGACCAGCCTGGCCAACACAGTGAAACCCCATCTCTACTAAAAAAAAAAGAAAAAAAAATTAGCTGGGCATGGCGTCAGGCACCTGTAATCCCAACTACTTGGGAGGCTGAGGCAGGAGAACTGCTTGAACCCGGGAGGTGGGGGTTGCAGTGAGCCGAGATTGAGCCACTGCACTCCAGCCTGGGCAAAAGAGTGAGACTCCATCTAAAAAAAACAAAAAAGAAAGAAAAAAAAACCCTTTTCATCTCCTGATTCTGCTAGACTGGCTCGGGGAAAACGGAAGGAGCTAGGAAGGATAAGAGAGCAATTTTCACCCTAAGAGAGCTTCTCCCACATTTCTTGGGCAACCAGCTCAATCACAGACAACATTAAAAACGATCATTATTCCTGATTTTGTTTTTTAAAGAATGAGACATCAAGCTGTTTCTCTTGATAAATAAAAAGAGACGTTTCCATGCCCTGCCAGCACAGCTCAGAGGAAACAGGTGCCGCTTTCCTCTTCTTGGGCCCTCCGCCGTGCATCTTTGGTTCCCTAACTCATTTCCATAGGGTCTGCTGTTTGTAGGGCACTAAGCTGGGTGCAGTAGTACATCACAGCATCCAGACATAGGCTCTGGAGTCAGGAAGACCTGGGCTGCCACTAGCCAGCAGTGAGATCTTGGGCAAGACACTTTACCTCTCTGGGCCTCAGTTTCCTCTTCTGCAAAGTGAGGGTAATGACGGCGCCCACTCCATCAGCACAGAAGTCACTTTTAGTTGCCTGCCTACTTGCGATTACACTTCTTCCTTAGTCCCGGGGATGGATTATTTTGAGCTAAACCATACCCAACATATTAGTCAAGGGGTGGGCATATCCTTTCAGGCAAATGAGGCATACAGAGATCTCTGCAGGGAGTCTCTGCTCAAAAAGGAGAAGCCCATGAGGGGCAAATCTCCCACTTTCCCTCCTTTTGTAATAGATATGCTCCAAGACGGCCACCCAAGACCAACCTCAGGTTCAATGATTCCACAGAAGGACTCCCAGAACTTAGAAAAGCTGTCATATTCATGGTTATGGTTTACTACAGTGAGAGGTTACAGATCAAAATCAGTAAGGACGAAAGGCGCAGAGAGCAGACATGAGCCTCCAGTTGTCCTTTCCCAGTGGAGTCTTACAAACGTCACTTAATTCTCCTAGCAATGATGTACACCAACACGTCAGAGGCACTGCCAACCAGGAAGACTCACCCACGCCTTGGTGTCCAGGCTTTTTATTGGGCGCCAGTCACAGAGACATGGCTGGAGATTTCGATTCAGGAAGTCTGAAAGAATCTTGAGAATGTATTTATCAACAATCATAGGCTAGGCACAGTGGCTCACATCTGTAATCTCAGCACTTTGGGAGGCTGAGGCAGATCACTTGAGGTCAGGAGTTCAAAACCAACCTGGCCAACATGGCAAAACCCCATTGCTACTAAAAATACAAAAATTAGCTGGGCTTGGTGGCGTGCGACTGTAGTCCCAGCTACTCAGGAAGCTGAGGCAGGAGAATTGCTTGAACTTGGGAGGTGGAGATTGTAATGAGCCAAGATCATGCCACTGCACTCCAGCCTAGGAAACAGAATGAGACTTTGTCTCAAAAAAAAAGAAAGAAAGAAAGAAACAAACAAACAACAACAACAACAACAACAAAAACATGAACACAAACATTTGTAAAGCACTTTCTTTGTGCCAAGCAGAGTTTTTAAACGCTCCACATCTATGAACTCATTTAATGCTCGCAACAACCCTATGAGGTCTAGATTATAATTTTCCCCCTTTACAGGTGAGGAAACTGAGGCCCATCTCTATAATAAGTGGGAAATCTAATGTCATGAAGCAGCAGTCTTTCAAGAATTGCAGCTTGTTCGTTTGGCTCACAGGGACCAACATTTAAAACTCCAGAGCATTCACGCCAGAGAAAACGGAGCACAGGAGTGAAGGGCAGGAGCCACACTGACCAGCTTTCAGTCTAGGCTGATGAACAGTCTTGGTTTTCCTGGACTGAAGGGTTTCCTGGGACGTGGATCTTACAGTGCAAAAGCTGAGGACAGTCCCAGGAAAATCAGAATGGCTGGTCACCCTACATCCCAGTTACCAATAACTAGTATAATTTTAGCACATTTGTTTGTTCATTTGTTCAGTCTTGTCACCCAGGCTGGAGTGCAGTGGTGTGATCTCGGCTCAATACAACCTCCACCTCCCAACTTCAAGTGATTCTCCTACCTCAGCCTCCCGAGGAACTGGGATTACAGACACGCACCACCACACCTGGCTAATTTTGTATTTTTAGTAGAGATGGGGTTTCACCACGTTGGCCAGGCTGGTCTTGAACTCCTGACTTCAAGTGATCCCCTTGCCTTGGCCTCCCAAAGTGCTGGGATTACAGATATGAGCCACCACACCCGACCCAGCACGTGTTATGTGACATCTTTGAACCTCAGTTTCCCCATCTGTAGAATGGGAGTAATAACAGTATCTACGTCATAAAGTTTTGTTAATATTTAACATCTTAAGATGTTTTGGAACTGCCTGAGTGTTTGGCATTAATAGAATTATGAAAATTTTGATTTCCAGATTTACTTTCTTCAAAAGATTAGAAGATCTGGCAACAAAAAGGTTACATTCTTATTTACCTAATTTATTTAGCAAATGTTATATATAATGCCTTTTTTTCTTTGAAACAGGGTCTCACTCTGTCACCCAGGCTGGCATGTGGTGGCGTGATCACAGTTCACTGTAGCCTTGAACTTCTGGGCTCAGGTTATCTTCCCACCTCAGCCTCCCAAGTAGCTTGGACCACAGGCATGTGCCACCATGCCCGGCTTTTTTTTTTTTTTTTTTTTCTTTAAGTAGAGACAGGGTCTCCCTAGGTTACCAGGCTGGTCCTGAACTCCTGAGCTCAAGTGATCCTCCCACCTCGGCCTTCCAAAGTGCTGGGATTACAGGTGCGAGCCACCCCACCAGTCATATAATACTTTTTACTCTGCACCACGCACTGTTCTAAGCATTTGCAAAACTTTCACCTACTCAGCTCTCAGAACAACTCTATGAGATGGGTTCTATTTTGTTTGTTTGTTTGTTTTTGAGTGGGAGTCACTCTGTCACCCAGGCTGGAGTGCAATGGCATGATCTTGGCTCACTGCAACCTCCTGGGTTCAAATGATTTTCCTGCCCCAGCCATCCAAGTAGCTGGGATTACAGGTGTACACCACCATGCCTAGCTAATTTTTTTTTGTATTTTAAGTAGAGACGGGGTTTCACCATGTTCGCCAGGCTAGTCTTGAACTTCTGACCTCAGGTGATCTGCCCACCTCAGCCTCCTAAAGTGCTGGGATTACAGGTGTGAGCCACTGCACCCGGCCAAGATGGGTTCTGCTATTGTCCAGTTTTACAGATGAGAAAACGGAGGCACAAGGAGGGGAAGTGACTTGTCCAATGTCACACGATGAGTAAAGGGCAGAGCCAGGATCTGAACCTGAACTGTCTGGCTCTAGGCAGTGACTATCAGCTAGCACTGGGTCTTAACCCCTCGAGGAGGGCATGGACTCCCCACTTCGCCCCAGCTCCCACCCCAATTTCCCATTTCCATTCCTCCCAGGCCCCTCTGAGCTCTGTGTTTTCTTTCCTCACATCCTGGGGGCTCAAGCACAAAGACAGCCTTGCCAAAAGATCCCCCGGGAACACGCCTCAGGTCACGCCGGCCCCGGGGCTGGGAATTTAGCCTGAGGTTTAAGTCCAACTTTCATTTTCTGGGTCCCAGGCTTTCTCAAAAAGCCATCCTCTCCTCAGACAGAATTAGATTAATCTCCTTATCCAATAGCTCAAGATCAAGTGGACAGTCAGGTCACCTGCTTCAGCCCGGCCAGACCCAATTACCCTCCGTGACCCCAAAATTCACTCATGCGCACCTGCCCCTGACACGTTCGCTGATTAATAACAGCAGGGAGTTTGGAGATGGTGCATTTTCACCTTCTGGGAGCATCGGTGGCTTGAACACAAAGGCCACCTGAGGAAGGGCTGTAGTTAAACACCCATGGTCTCAGACCTCGGCCCCCTCCCCCCAACCACGCACCCTGCCCAGAAGCTGTGCGCTTTTAAAATTCCATACAATTTAATGTCCCGGAAAATAAAAGCTGGTCAAGTCAATAGTTATCAAACTAAAAAACTTGAGAGCTGCCAGCATGTTCTGAAATTATTCTGTTCGGGCTGGGCATGGTGGCTCATGCCTGTAATCCCAGCACTTTGAAAGGTCAAGGCAGGTGGATCACTTGAAGTCAGGAGTTCGAGACCAGTCTGGCCGACATAATGAAACCCCATCTCTACTAAAAATACAAAAATTGGCCAGGCACGATGGCTCACACCTTTAATCCCAGCACTTTGGGAGGCCGAGGTGGGTGAATCACTTGACGTCAGAAGTTCGAGACCAGTCTGGCCAACATGGTGAAACCCAATCTCTACTAAAAATACAACAATTAGCCAGGCATGGTGGTGCGTGCCTGTAATCCCAGCTACTTGGGAGGCTAAGGCAGGAGAATTACTTGAACCAGGGAGGTGGAGGTTGCAGTGACCAGAGACTGCGCCACTGCACTCTAGCCTGAGCAACAGAGCGAGGCTCCATCTCAAAAAACAAACAAAACAAAACACAAAAATTAGCCGGGCATGGTGGGTGCCTGTAGTCCCAGCTACTTGGGAGGCTGAGGCAGGAGAATCACTTGAACCCGGGGGATGGAGGTTGCAGTGAGCCGAGATTGCGCTATCGCACTCCAGCCTGGGCAACAAAGCAAGACTCCGTCTCAAAAAAAAAAAAAGAAAGCAAGAGAGAGAGACGAAAGAAGAAAGGAAGGAAAGAAGGAAGGAAGGAAGGAAGGAAGGAAGGAAGGAGGGAAGGAAGGAAGGAAGGAAGGAAGGAAGGAAGGAAGGAAGGAAGGAAGGAAGAGAAAAAAGAAAAGAAAGAAAGAAAGAGAAAGAGAAAGAAAGAGAAAAGGGAAGAGGAGGAGAGGAGAGGGGGGGGGGGGGTGGGGAGGAAAGAAATTCTCCTGTCCAGGGCTGTGTAAGGACCCATTGTTGGCTTTTTCTGCCTTCATCTTGTAAGAGCACCCCAGTTTTCCTCTGGAGGGTCATCCCATCTCCCAGTGCTCAGTCCATGAGGTTGTGGAAGCTGCCCCGTGCCCCTCTCTCACAGCTTCTGATCTCAGACTCCAGGACAGTCCTTCCCCTGCACTTGTCAGTCCCAGGCACTTCGCCATCCCTGCTGGCTCTCCCCATCCTGCCCACACACTTGCTTGTCACTCCCACCTGACTGTCTCCCCGGGACCCTAACTGATACATCTGGAGACCCAGCAGTCATTTGGAGAGCTGAGCACACCTTCCCCAACTCCCTACATTGTTTGCCTGGCTCCCTTTACCTCTTTGCCTCCGGGCCAAGGACTCCTGGACTTTTCCATTTCATTGAAAATGCCCTGGGGGCCAGCGTAGTGGTTCATGCCTGTAATCCCAACACTTTGGGAGGCTGAGGTGGGTGGACCACTTGAGGTCAGGAGTTTGAGACCAGCCTGGCCAACATGGAGAAACCCCATCTGTACTAAAAATACAAAACTTAGCTGGGCATGGTGGCATGCATCTGCAGTCCCAGCTACTCTGAAGGCTGAGGCAGGAGAATCGCTTGAACCAGGGAGGTGGATGTTGCAGTGAGCAGAGATCCTGCTAACTGCACTCCAGCCTGGGCGACAGAGTGAGACTTCGTTTTAAAAAAAATTTTTTTTAATTTAAAAAATTCAAAAAAAAAAAAGGAAAGAAAGAAAGAGAAAGAAAGAAAGAAAGAAAGAAAGAAAGAAAGAAAGAAAGAAAGAAAGAAAGAAAAAAAGAAAGAAAGAGAAAGAAGGGAAGGAAGGAAGGAAGGAAGGAAGGAAGGAAGGAAGGAAGGAAGGAAGGAAGGAAGGAAGGAAGGAAGGAAGGGAGGGAAAAAAGAAAAGAAAGAAAATGCTCCGGGGAGGGGCTGTCACCTCTCTTAGGATTTCCCCTCTCACACTTAGCTTCAAGTGGGGGCAATCTCCCAGCAAGCCTCCTCCTCGCTGTTCTGATTTTTACGCTCAGCCCTCCCCGCCCGAGTGCCCACCACACTCAAGGGAGTGTGCTAGAGATTTTTGCAGACGTGAACTCATGTGTTGTACACCGCTGCAGGAAAAGCCACGTGAGGTGGTTACACAGCTGAAGTGGTCTCCCGACATTCAAGCAGTCACGGATGCTGAACTGTTGCAGATGTGGTAAATTGGTAGTAGGCAGGAGGGCATGCTGGTTATAGGCTTGGGTGGTGGAGGCAGACAGACCTGATCTCAAATCCCACCTCTGCGATGTGACTTGGGCAAGTGGTTTAACCTCTCCCGGCCTCTGCTTCCTAATCCAGGCTGCCATGTTGCACAATTCCAGGAAACACCATTCACATTGGTGCAGCAGGGGGCGCCACTTACACAGACAATACATTGAATGCCATTCCCCAAGGTCCTGCAAGGTGGTTGCACTGACAATACTGCCTCCCTCAGAATATGGTAGTTAGGGCTCCACGTGTCAAGAGTAGGCTCTCAGCAATCATCCCAGTAGCCTTCTCCTCATTTTACAAAAGAGGAAACTGAGGTTCAGAGAGGTTACATGATATGCCCCAGGTCACAGGTCAAATAAATGACTGAGCCAGAATTTGAATACAAAATTTCTTTCACACTGGGCAAGGATGGCTCATGCCTGTAATCATAGCACCTTGGGATGCCGAGGTGGGAGGATAGCTTGAGCCCAGGAGTTCAAGACCAGCCTGGGAAACATAGTGAGACCCCACCTCTACAAAAAATTTTAAAAATTAGCTGGGTGTGGTGGCATACACCTGTGGTCCCAGCTATTCAGGAGGCTGAGGTGGGAGAATCACTTGAGCCCAGGAAACTGAGGTTGCGGTGAGCCATGATCACTGCCACTGCACTCTAGCCTGAGTGACAGAGTAAGACCCTGTCTCTAAAGAAAAGAAAACAGGCTGGGTGTGGTGGCTCATGCCTGTAATCCCAGCATTTTGGGAGGCCAAGTTGGGCAGATCACTTGAGGTCAGGCATTCAAGACCAGCATGGCCAACATGGTGAAACCCTGTCTCTACTAAAAATACAAAAATTAGCCCAGCATAGTGGTGCATGCCTGTAATCCTAGCTACTCAGGAGGCTGAGGCAGGAGAATTGCTTGAACCCAGGGTGCAGAGGCTGCAGTGAGCTGGGATCGCACCACTGCATTCCAGCAAAAAAAAAAAAAGAAAGAAAGAAAGAAAAGAAAAGAAAAAGAAACAAAAAAGCCAAAATTTTATTTAATCCAGGGCCAGTGCACTCTCTAGCCTGCTGTTCTGTCTCCAGAGATCTCCAGTTTGGGTGGATGCAACACCACACACATCTTCACAGCCACAGTCCACTCCTTCCCACTCAGAGCACCTCTGCTGTCACCGAAGAGTTTTCCTTGAATTATAAGTTGTTGTCTCTCCCTCCCTCTTTTCCCTCAGGTATTTCCAATTCCAGACACGGCAAATATTTAGTTCTCCATGGCTGATCCCATGGCAGACATTACTAAACAGTCCTGGCACTCTTTCCACATAGATCCAGGATGCAACCCACCAGGCAGCCGTTACCAAGTGATCCAGGTTATCTGTCAAGACAAACCACGAGTTCTAGTAGAGTATTCATCAGCTCTTCCCACTCCCTGCCCCAAATAGTAATAGGTGTTCATACATTAAGGAAATGTTTGTGAACAGACACATTGGGCTTTCCTTCTTACTAGCTCTGTGACTTTGGCCAAGTCCCCTCATCTTTCTGATGTCAAACAGAAATGGAAGTTTAGAAAAATGAAGGGACTTGCCTAAGGTCACAGCTAACAAGACAGGGAATAAAATTACATCCAACAGAGACAAGAAGGGCTGCTGAAGGTGCGGGTGTATGTAGAATTCTTAGCACACTGCCTGGCACGTGGCACATACTCAACATCACTAGGCTTCTTTTGTATAAAACGGGATTGGTTCTGTGCTCTGACCCCAACCTTTCATAAAACTGTTCTCTGGGGCTCTCTGGCCAGAATCTTTCCTTGGTATGACAATGTAGAAGGCCCCAGAAAGCCCATTGGCTCAGAGATTTGTGAGAATGCACTCTTTGGAATACTGGCACAGAGTAACCGAGTACTTTCTAGAACTCTGGGCTGGATTCAGGACCTGTGAGATCAGATTTTCGAGATCTTGGTTTTCCCAGCTGAGAAGCAGAAGTTGCAATGAACATCCCAAAGGCCCCTGTCACATTCAAAGCTGCCTTCTCCTGGTTCCCTGCCTGTGGCCCAAAACAAGCTGGTGGGTGGCATGTTCTATTATTAAGAGTTTCCCCAAGCTGTTGTATAACCCTGGTTGTCACACAGCAGGAGGGAAGGCAGGAATCCAGGAGGCTGGGCTCCCAGCTCTGAAAAAGATGACAACTTCCTTCAAAACCTAGCTGGCTACAGGCATGACCACTTGATGGGCTACCGCACCTAGTTCCCTTCCCTTCCTTCCTTTCCCTTCCTTCCTTCCTTTCCCTCACTTCCTTCCTTCCTTCTTTTTCCTTCCTTCCTTCCTTTCTTCCTTCCTTCCCTCCCTCCTTCCCTACTTCTTCCCTCCCTTCCTTCCTTTCTTACTTTCATTCAGGGACTACTGATTGAAAACATGGGCCCTGGAGCCATGAGCTCAAGTCTAGCTCCAGCCAGGCACAGTGGCTCATGCCTGTAATCCTAGCAATTTGGGAGACCAAGGCAGGTGACCACCTGAAGTCAGGAATTTGAGAACAGCCTGGCCAACACAGCAAAATCCCATCTCTACTAAAAATACAAAAATTAGCCGGGTGTGGTGGCAGATGCCTATAATCCGAGCTACTCTGGAGGCTGAGGCAGGAGAATCACTTGAACCTGGGAGGCAGAGGTTGTAGTGAGCCGATATCGTGCCACTGCACTCCAGCCTGGGTGACAGAGCAAGCCTCTGCCTCAAAAACAACAACAACAACAAAAACCTAGCTTCATCTACTACCAGCTGTGTGACCTTGGGCAAGTTGCTTAAACGCTCTGTGCCTCAGTTTCCTTATCTGTGAAATATGAATAGGAATAGTTATTCATTCTCTGTCAAAAAAAATAGTCTGATCTCAGAATTGTTGAGAAGATTTAATAACTTGCTGCACAGGTAGCACTTCGAACAGCACCTGGTGCTTCACAGGTGCTGTGTAAGTGTTTGTTATTATTGTTAAACAGCGTTGAAGGAGCAGCTATGGTAGATGCTATGAACAAACCCATGAGCAAGTCCCAGATGGCCTTACAGTCCCTGGCCTCACAGAAGCCACAGCCTAAGAGGGCAGACCAGCATTAAATAATTACACAATTAAGTGATTAGTTATTGTGATTATTAGTGATAACCACTGTGAAAGGGAGACCGGATCTATTCTTGCCAAAGGGCAGGGGAGTCAGGGAATGTTTCCCAGGAGGAGAGGGAGTTCGCAACTGCGTTTATCACTCATTGTCTGCCTCTGGCACCAGTGTGTAAGCTCCAAGAGGTCTGGGATCGTGTATACTCTATTTACTAATGTTTATCTGCATTGGGAGGCACCGTAACTATGTGAGTTTTTTTGGTTTTTGTTTTCTAAGACAGAGTCTTGCTCTGTCACCCAGGCTGGAGCGCAGTGGCGAGACCTTGGCTCACTGCAACTTCTGTCTCATGGGTTCAAGCGATTCTTGTGCCTTAGTCACCCGAGTAGCTGGGATTACAGACACATGCCACCATACTTGGCTAATTTTCATATTTTTAGTAGAGATGGGGTTTCACCATGTTGGCCAGGCTGGTCTTGAACTCCTGACCTCAGGTGATCCACCCACTTTGGCCATCCAAAGTTCTAGGATTACAGACCTGAGCCACAATGGCCGACCAATAACTACGTTTGGATCAATAGATGAATGAATGAAAGGATGTTCCACTGGAGACCAGGATGAGTCAGTGCAAACCACGTGAAGGGAGGGATGAAAAAGCACCCTGAACAGAGGAACAGCAAGTGCAAAGGCCCTGTAGCTGGAAGGTCAGAGTGTTTCCGATAATGAAACGAGGACATGATGTCTGGAGCTGGCCAAAGAGAGCCACAGAGAGCATGGAACAGACCACACAGGACCTTGGAGGCACATGGTGAAGTCTCTCCACCAGGTGCCCAGTCAGAGCTGCAATATGAGGTGATCCAGGGTGTTAGAGAAGTTGGGGTTCAGGTCCCAGCTGCTCTACTTTCTGGCTACAGGCAAATCAATTAACCTCTATGAGCCCTGGCTTCCTTCTTTGCAAAGGGGATGCTAATAGTAACCTATAGCAAGGGGCTCAGGGAGGATGACGGAATTAAGGCACTTAGCACGGTACCTGGCATAGTGCAGGTGGTGCTCACAAAAGGTAGCTGTGGTTATAATAACAATATCACTGTGATTAACCCAGGCCTCATGGTTCTCCTTTTCTGTCCTCTAAAGCTCAATCACCCCCTTAAGGAGGGCTCTCCCTGTTCAGTCCAGCCCAGGGACAAAGCTGTTCCCAGCTCTTCCAACTCAGAACAGGCCCCAGGTTCCCAAGGCCCCCCTGGGGCTGTTCTCCTTGAAGTTCGCGCAGCCAAGACTCTACGATGGGTCCCTCTGCTCAGGGCAGAATCTGCATCTGCATTGCTAAGCAACCATCCCCCATCCAGATGCCAGCTGTACCCCAGCCAAGGGATGACATCAGCACTCTTGAGAAGGGTCTCCTGGGGGCATTTCCAGGACTCAAGCTGCAACCAGGGCTCTAACAGGAGAGAGCAGAAGCAGATGATCCCCCTGCCACTGGCTGGTCCACAGCCCTCAGTGAGAGTCAGGGCGCAGCATAGAAAGCCACAGGGTCCAAACATGTTCAGACTCCAGCTATACAACTTACCAGTTGTGCAACTTTGGACAAGTCACCAAACCTCTCTGAGCCTCAGCTACTCATCTCCACAATGAGCTAGCCAGACCTAACTGCAGATTCATCATGAGGATAATACAGAATGCTATACATGAAAATGCCCAGCACAAGGTAGGTGCCCAAACAACCTTGAAATATGAATGCATCTCCAGGGGTGAGTCCACCAATCTTGTCACCCATCAGTGGTAACAGAGATAAAACTCCTTAGCCTGCCTTGCCTGTCCCCTCACCTGATCCAAGTTTCTTCTTTCAAATCAATTACCTCCTAGTTCAGGGCTTCTCAACCTCAGCACTACTATTTTTTTTAACAGCTTTATTGGCATATAATTCCCATACATTGCAATTCACTCTTTTAAAGTGTACAACTCTGGCCAGGCATGGTGGCTCATGCTTGTAATCCCAGCACTTTGGGAGGCCAAGGAGGGCAGACCGCTGAGCCCTTGAGTTCGAGACCAGACTGGCCAACATGGTGAAACCCAGTCTCTACTAAGAATACAAAAACTAGCCAGGCTTGGTGGCACACACCTGTAATCCCAGTTACTCAGGAGCTGAGGCAGGAGAATCACTTAAGCCCGGGAGGTGGAGGGCGAAGATTGTGCCATTGCACTCCAGCCTGGGCAACAGAGCAAACTGTCTCAAAAAAAAAAAAAAAACAAAAAACCAGACTCCTTACTCAAAAGTGAATTGATATCTGAGACCATGTGAGATAGTGCCTTAGACAAGGGTTTTCTGAATCTTACAGGGTATTACAACATACCCCACAATTGCAGATAGGTTAGTTAAGAGTCACACAGATGTAGATTCAAGTCCCAATTCTGTCACCATGTTTGGTACTGAGGTTTGACTCAATAAATAAAAATGTAAAACTTTGAGAAGAAAGAAGAAGCTGGGCACAGTGGCCCACGCCTGTAATCCTAGCACTTTGGGAGGCCAAGGCAGGAGGATCCCTTGAGTCCAGGAGTTCAAGACCAGCCTGGGCAACACAGTGAGAACTCATCTCTACCAAAAAAGAAGAAAAGGAAGGAGGAGAAGTAGAAGAAAGAATAAGGGGGAGGGGGAGGGGAGGGGGAGAGAGGAGGTAGAAAGGGACAAGAAGAAGGAGGAGGAGGAGAAGGAGAAAGGGAGAGGGGAGAGAGGGCAGAGGGGAGAGGGAGGGGTAGAAGGGGAGGGAGAGGGGGAAGAATAAGAAGAAGAAGGAAGGGAGGGGGACGAGAGGGAGGAGGAGAGGGGGAGGGAGGGGGGAGGGAGGGGGGAGGGGGAAAAGGAAGGGGAGAGGAGAGGGAGGAGAAGAAGAAAGAAGAAGAACAAGAGGAGGGGGAAAGAGGGAGGTAGAGGCGGGGGGAAGCAGGGAGGGGGAAAGGGAAAGGGAGGGGGAGAGGGAGAAGAAGGAGGAGAAAGAGGAAGAAGAGGAAGAACAAAGGAAGAAGTTTACTTCTTTCTTAACTAGGCCTGGTATGGTGGTCACGGGTATCCTCCCAGCCAGATGCTCCTCCATTCAGGGCACCCCACCGTCATAGTTCAAGATGGCAGCCTTCAAGTTCCAGATGCCAGAATAAAAGAAGGGATGAAGAAGCAGTGGCCTCTTAGAGGGAGTGTTTCAGAACCACTGCAGGACTCTTCCCCCCACATCCTTAGCCATACCAGAGTACCATGGCCACACTTACCCACAAAGGAGGCTGGGAAATTCTGGACAGCCATGTTCCCTGGTAAAATTGGATTTCTTTTACTTTGAAAGAGGGAAAAAAATGGATGTTGGGAACATGGAGCAGTCTTTGCCACAGTTCTCTGGGCCTCAGTGTCCTCCTCTGTGAACTGCGGGTAACAATAGTTTCACCTCACAAGGTCATTGCAAGAATGAATTGAGTTAATGGGTATAAAGAGCTTACTAAGTGGCAATGAATATTAGTAATTATGATGATGATTAGTAGAAGATCTTGATAGCAAATTAGCAGGAGGAAAAAGAAGTCACTGTTTTCTGTGCCAAGGAGGGGTGTGACCAGGTGAAATCAGGCTCATTGATTTGGTAAATGTGGGCACCTCCCTAATGACAGGGAACCGCCCAGAGAAAACATTCAAGACCAGCTTTAATGCCCAGAGAGCAGTCAAAGGTAAATTGTATCTCCCTTTGTATCCAAGAATCGAGTCAATGTCCTCAGGGACAATTTGTGCTGCTAAGGGAGCCAAAGGTGGCCCTTGAATTAACGCACACAATTCATGTGCTTCTCAAACCTTGTTCCCGGGGCCTGGGTGAAGCAGAGCCTGGCCTCCCTTGATAGTAAATGGGGCTGGGTAGTGAGTGGTTGTTGTCAGTTGAAGGGACCACAGGACAGGGCTGGAATCTTGAGCCTTTCCAGGGGGTGTCTGGTGCTCTCATCCACTGAACTTGGATAGAAAATCCCCGTCTGAGGAGCAGACAAAATTTTTCTTGAGAGAGAAAAAAAGTTTTTTGTTATCATCTGTTCTGATTTCAAGATTAGCAATTTGTCTAGCAAAATCCCAACAAACTAACATGTGTCCAACAGGTCTTGTTAGAGGGATGTGAACCAGAGCAACTCCATCTTGAATAGGGGCTGGGTAAAATGAGGCTGAGACCTACCGGGCTGCATTCCTAGATGGTTAAGGTATTCTAAGTCACGGGATGAGATAGCAGGTAGGCAGATACAGGTCATAAAGACCAGGCTGATAGAACAGTTTGCAATAAAGATGCCAGCTAAAACCCACCAAAACCAAGATGGTGACAAGACTGACCTCTGGTCGTCCTCACTGCTACACTCCCACCAACATCATGACAGTTTATAAATGCCATGGCAATGTCAGGAAGTTACCCTATATGATCTAAAAAGGGGAGGTGTGAATAATCCACCCCTTGTTTAGTATATTATCAAGAAATAACCATAAAAATGGGCAACCAACAGCCCTCGGGGCTGCTCTGTCTATGGAGTAGCCATTCTTTTATCCCTTTACTTTCCTAATAAACTTGCTTTCACTTTATGGACTCACTCTGACTTCTTTCTTCTGAGAGATCCAAGAACCCTCTCTTGGGGTCTGGATCGGGACCCCTTTCCGGTAACAGCCTCAGGAGTGTCCTAGAATTCCACTGGGGGTTTCTTAAGATGTAGTGTGCACCAGGGCCTTGTTAAAAATGCAGGTGTCACCATGAGTTGCTAATTGTTGACATGAACAATGGGTGTACAAAGGTTAATTGTAATATTCTGAGCCAGGGAAGGTGGCTCATGCCTATAATCCCAGCAGTTTGGGAAGCCGAGGCAAGAGGATCTCTTGAGCCTGGGAATTCAAGACCAGCCCTGGCAACATAGCAAGACCCCGTCTCTACAAAATAAACTAGAAAATTATCTGGGTGCAATGGTGCATGCCTGTAGTCCCAGCTACTTAGGTGGCTGAGGTGGGAGGATCCCATGAGCCCAGGTGTTTGAGGTGACTAAGCCATGATCATGCCACTGTACTCTAGCCTAGGTGAGAGAGGGAGACCATGTCTCAAGAAAATAAAAAATAGGCCAGGTGCAGTGGCTCATGCCTGTAATCCCAGCACTTTGAGAGGCCAAGGCAGAAGGAGCACTTGAGGTCAGGAGTTCAAGACCAGCCTGGCCAACACGATTAAACCCTGTATCTACTAAAAATACAAAAAATTAGTGGAGCGTGGTGGTACATGCCTGCAGTCCCAGCTCCTTGGGAGGCTGAGACAGGAGGATCACTTGAACCTAGGAGGCAGAGGTTGCAGTGAGCTGAGATGGTGCCACTGCACTCCAGCCTGGGTGATAGAGCAAGACTGTCTTAAAAGAAAAGAAAATAAAAAATTGTAATATTCTCTCTACTTTCATATATGTTCCACGTTTTCTATAACAAAGGGTTTTTAATTTAAAATATATATATATTTAATGCAGGTAGCAGAACCCAGCCCCAAAAACTTCTCAATCTGTAGTTCAGGGTGGAAAAGGAATCTCTTTTCATGCCCACTTGTTTCAATACAGTTAGAAAAAAAACACTTAGATCGGTTTCATCATGTACTAGATCTATTGGAAGTGCTTTATAAATAGTAAGATAATCGCATATCTGCATGTCATTATTACACCATGTTACAGACAAGGAAACGGAGGCATACATAGGTGAAGTGATTTGCCCTCTTCTCACAGCTAGCAAGTGGCAAGGCTAGGATATGAACCCAGGCAGCCAGGCTCAGAAACGAGGTTCCATCCTCTATCTCCTCTGCCTCTTACAGTTCTGTGAGTAGCCTCTGTTGACATTCTAACTAGCTCCCTTTAGACTTTTTAAAACTCTAGGTTTCACATTTGTCTGCATCTGCATAAAGATTATAGGAAGAACAGGCTGGGCGCGGTCCAGCCTCTGGTCCTTTGCTCCTCTAGTCCTTTTTTCACTTGGGCTTGGAAAGTTGGGATTTTCCTTTTGATTTAGTTCTAGGAAGTCAGTGTGAATCGACCTTAGGTTCCCTGCCTCCAGACGCTATTCTCCTGCCTCAGTGTCAGCAACAAATTCCCAGTGGATTTTACCTGGCTATCTCAGGTATCCCAGAATATCCCAGAGCATCCCAAGAAGAAGCACCTCCTTGAATTTAAAATACTCACACACCATCCACCTCCCTGTCCTAGTCACTGTCTAGCCCCCTTCCCCTGCTCTGCTTGTTTCCATTGCTGTTATTTTTCTCTGCTATTATATTTTCATTTGTTATTGTTTACTTACCTGCTGTCTGTCACTCCCTGTAGCATGTGAGCTTCATGATGGCAGGGACCTTGCCTCCTGTTTTCCTTGCTACAGTACAGCTCCAGCACCTTGCACAGCGACTGACACACAGTTGGTGCTCAATAAAGCACCGAGTGCATGTCTGAGTCAATGAGAAGCTGGGATATTAGGACAGCTTATGTCTGTGAGCTGGGCGCAGGCTGGCCCTCCCGGAGATGATGTTTCACAAAAGCTCTCAGCTCAATCCTGAAATATAAGGACTCAGAATTCTCAAGGCCAGATGGTGTTAACCGCCTTCTGAAAGTGTCTGAAGGCCAGGTAGAGTCATGGAGAGGACTCCCTTTGGCTGCGGAGGACAAAGAAGTAAAATGACTCAGCAGAGACCAGCTCAGATGCACCAGATGAGATCCAGGTAGCAAGGGAAGGAGGGAATTTGCCAAACGCACTCCATTTCCTCAGCCACACACACATGGGTTGTCCAACAGGTGAGATGATGATGATGATGATGATAGCTAACATTAATGTCACGAAATATTTACCAGATGCTGCTCTGAGCTCTTTAATACATTCATTCATTTAATCCTCACAACATTACCTCTGAGGCAGGTAATGTGGTATCCCCATCTTACAGCAGGATAAGTTAAGGCACAGAGAGGTTAAGGAACTTGCTGGGGTGACAAGCCTTGGAAGTAGCTGAGCAAGAATTGGACCAGGTGACCCTGGGCATGTGTCAGAGCAAAACACCTCACTGTCACCCTACCACCCTGCCAAAAATGCCCCAAATGTTTCAGCTCCCAAGGCCAAGGCCAGGCTGACACAATTCTGCCCTCTTGTATCATGAATTCCCATTCAGACCACATATTTGCCTTTATGCCGCAGAGGTGGGGTAGTGGCTACAGCCTGGGCCTAGGGTCTCACTGTTTTCTCGGCTGTGTAACCTTGAACAAGTGGCTTGAGTTGCCTGAACCTCAATTTCCTCATCTGTAAAACAGGATGGTGATTGTACCTACCTCCTAGGATTGCGAGGAGGAATTGAGTAATGCAAAGGATATAGCACAAATCTTAGCTCATAGTAAGCACTCAATAAAAGTAGCTATTGGGGCCAAGCACGGTGGCTCACGCCTGTAATCCCAGCACTTTGGGAGGCCGAAGCAGGCAGATCACTTGAGGTCAGGAGTTGAAGGCCAGCCTGGCCAACATGGTGATACCCCGTCTCTACTAAAAATACAAAAGTTAGCCAAGCATGGTGGCGGGTGCCTGTAGTCCCAGCTACTCAGGAGGCTGAGGCAGGAGAATCACTTATATCCAGGAGGCAGAGGTTGCAGTGAGCCGAGATCACACCATTGCACTCCAGCCTGGGAGTACAGAGTGAGATCCACCTCAAAAAAAAAAAAAAAAAACAAAAACCAGCCAGGAGCCGTTAGCACCGCAGCCCTAAAGGAAACAGGAGGGAGGGTTTTAGAAGGGGAGGCTTCCAAAACCAGACCCAGTGGCTGTCCTGGCTGGGAGAAAAGCCTGATTGAAACCGTGGCCTTCAGTAGAAGAATGCATGGTGTCCCCACCGGAAGGAGCTGGGAAAATGAACACCATGAGCCCCCTCCCCTCTCGCCCTCTATTCCATCCAGGTTCCCAATTGACCAAATCCACCCAAAAGCAGAGGGCAAACTCCCAGGTGCTGAGAAAGTGGAGGGGGCAGGGAAGGGATCTGGGGAGGCCACCAGAAGACACCCAGTACTGCCCAGGGTCACGCTGCTAGTTAATGGCAGAGCCACAATTCACACTCAAGCCATCTGGCTCCCGCACGTACTCAGCTGCAGATGGCGAGGTCTAAAGACCACCTAACAGATGGGGAGCACCCCAACACAGCTGGATCACAGCCTCAGTTACGCTGGTGTTTGGGTCAAATTGCATGCTTCTCATTCATGAAATTGAGTTCCTTCCAGAACTTTCTGGAACTTATTTGATCCCTGGTGACAGGGATGCCACAATGGTTAAGCAAACACAGTGAAAGCCTATTTGCAGTCAAACAGGCTTAGGTTCAAATCCCAGCTCAAGGCTGGGTGTGGTGGCTCACACCTGTCATCCCAACACTTTGGAGTCCAAGATGGGAGGATTGCTTGAGCCCAGAAGTTCGAAACCAGCCTTGACCAAGAAAAATTTTAAAATTCGCCAGACGTGGTGATGCATGCCTATAGTCCCTGCTGTTCAGAAGGCTGAGGCAGGAGGATCACCTGTGCCCAGGAGGTCAAGGCTGCAGTGAGCTGAGATGGCGCCATTGCACTCCAGCCTGGGCAACAGAGTGAGACTCTGTCTCAGAAATAAATAAATAAACTGGGTATGGTGATACACACCTGTAGTCACAGTTGCTCCGGAGGCTGAGGCAAGAGTATCACTTGAGCCCAGGAGATCCAGGCTGTAGTGAGCCATGTTTGCACCACTGTACTCCAACCTGGGTGACAGAGTGAGATCCTGTCTCAAAAAACAACAAAATCCCAGCTCAGCCACTTCCTAACTAAGCAATGAGGGATAAGTGATGTCACCTCTCTGAACCTCAGTCGCCTCATCTGCGAAATGGAGCTAATGATGATAGAACAGTGAGAGTCCCGGGAGACAGGTCAGCCCAGAGTGCCCAGCACATTGCCAGCACTTATTGTGCAGGGAGGACATGTTGCTGTTTTTTGAGGTTTTTGTTTGTTTGTTTTTTGGTTTTTTGTTGTTGTTGATGTTGTTTTGAGACAGAGTTTCCCTCTGTCACTCAGGCTGAAGTGCAATGGCATGATCTTGGCTCACTGCAACCTCCACCTCCCGGGCTCAAGCGATTCTCATGACTCAGCCTCCCAAGTAGCTGGGATTACAGGCCCCCGCCACAACACCCGGCTAATTTTTGTATTTTTAGTGATCCGCCCATCTCCCAAAGTGCTGGGATTACAGGCAGCCACTGCACCCAGCCACGTTGCTGTTTTTATCCCTGCCCAGCCTTGACCCCTGTCTGCCCTCCACTTCCCACCTGCCAGCCTGCTCCTCAACCTTGCCAAAACCCTCCCGCCTTCCACAGGATCAAAGTCAGAGAAATTAAAAGCCCAGCAGGATCCCTTAAGACTCAGCCAGTTTGCACCCAGGCAATTAAGAAATCTCTGGGATTTGAGTTCTGAGCAAATCGGATCTTGAAAAAAAAAGTCCCCAACTCAAAACACCTCTGAGGAACTAAATCTGATGCCCTGCAAAGCTATTTTTTTCAAGTCCCTTGAATTCTTGAAAGGTAAGAGTTGTAAATATTTGCATCTTACACAGGGCTGTCTAGTCCTCTCAAAAGTTTCAAGCTCAACAGAGATGTTAAAAATACAGGTTCCCCAGACAAATTTAAACTGAGGGGCATTCTACAAAACAAGTGGTCTAAACACTTGTAAAATGACCAAGTCTGCGAAGGCCAACACGGGAGGATAGCCTGAGTTCAGGAGTTCAAGACTGCCCTGGGCACCATGGTAAGACCCCATTTCTAAAGAAAAAGAAAAAGAAAACGAAGAAGGAGAAGGAGAAGGAGGAAGAGGAGGAGGAGGAGGAGAAGGAAAAGGAGAAGCAGAAGAAGAAGAAGGGGAGGAGGAGGAGAAGGAAGAGATAGAAGAAATAAAATGCTAAGGTCATGAATGATGGGGGTGGGGGGTACTGAAGAACTCTCAGATTAAAAGAGATAGGCTGGGCACGGCGGCTCATACCTGTAATCCCAGCACTTTGGGAAGCTGAGGCGGGTGGAACACTTGAGGCCAGGAGTTCAAGACCAGCCTGGCCAACATGGTGAAAACCCATCTCTAATAAAAATGCAAAAAAATTAGCCGGTGTGGTGGCACGCACCTGTAGTCCCAGCTGCTTGGGAGGCTGAGGCATGAGAATTGCTTGAACTCAGGAGACGGAGGTTGCAGTGAGCCGAGATCACGCCATTGCACTTCAGCCTGGGCAACAGAGTGAGACTCTGTCTCAAAAAAAAAAAAAAAGAGAACGAATTTTTTGTTCTAATATAACTAAAGCAATGTGTGATCATTAAAAAATAAAGGGGTGGTGATAATTAGGGAAACTTACTATGTACTGTGGATTAGATATTAGTATTGATGATGAGTATCCTAAATTTCATAATTCAGTGCTGAGTTATGCAAGACAATTTCCTTGTTCTCAGGAGGTAAGCTCAGGTAAAGAGGCATTGCGTTTGTAACTTCTCAAATGATTCAGAAAAAAAAATATGCATATTTATATCTGGAAAGTGAGAAGTGATAGAGCAAATGTGAAAAGCTATACACGACTCCTTGGAACTATTCTTGCAACTTTTCTTTAAGGGTGAAATTATGGCAGTGAAAAGTTTTGTTTTTTTTTAAATGCAGATCTCTGGGTCACTCACTGGACTTTTGGAGCAGCTCAGGAATCTGCACTTTTAGCATGCTCCCTAGGGCACTTGGGCACACAAGAAGCTTAACACATGAGCTCTGCAGACACGCAAGCCTCCATTCCCAGAGGGCAGAAGCACAGCCCCTGAGGTTCTTACTCTCCTGTCCCTCCCTGCTGTTCCCTCCCTCCTGCAACAAGCAAAGAGCCACACATGGAGGGCTTTGCAAACCAACAGCGTGAGAGGTTCATCCAGATTTTTGCCAAGGGCAGAGCTTGCTCTGAGCCTCTAACCAACTCATCATTACATGACTTAAAATACAATTTGCTGAAGACAATCTTCTGGCAAGGCAGACAGAGAAAGAAAGAAACCAAGGGTCAAGGAGGAGGCAGCCAAGACAGGATAGAGGAGGACCCTGGAAACCAGAGGGCTCCTGTAAGTGTATTCATCAGAGGTAGCAGCGACATTGCTTGGTTTTAGCCCTCCTTAGTCATTTTCGTTTGGGGACATCAGCAGCAGCTGCCATTTCTTAATGCATGGGAGGAACCAACAGCTCTGCCTGGCATTGGTGTTCGAATATGCCAGGGGGCTGCCTCATAAATGCAGGGCTGCTTCTCACAAACGGAGCCTTGGAAAAAGTGACTACACCCTGCAAGGCAATTAGGAGAAAAACAACTCAGGCAGAAGCACACCCCAGCCCAGCCAGGGGCTTGCAAACCACTCTGATACTCTGACCAGGACCCACAATAAGGAAGACATTAGCATCACAGTCTAGTAACACAAACATACGCACAAGCACACGCACACGCACGCGCGCGCACACACACACACACACACACACTGTGATGGGCATTAAATGCTCCTTTTTTTTTTTTTTTTGAGATAGAGTCTTGCTCTGTCACCCAGGCTGGAGTGCAGTGGCATTATCTCAGCTCATTGCAACTTCCGCCTCCCAGGTTCAAGCGATCCTTCTGCCTCAGCCTCCCGAGTAGCTGGGATTATAGGCAAGCACAGCCACACCCAGCTAATTTTTGTATTTTTAGTAGAGATGGGGTTTCACCGTGTTGGCCAGGCTGGTCTTGAACTCCTGACCTCAAGTGATCCCCTAGCCTCCGCCTCCCAAAGCCTCCCAAAGTGCTGGGATTACAGGAGTGGGTCGCTGTGCCCGGCCTAGTCATCTTTTTGTTTTTGCTAATGAAACCATAGGTATTGGATGGGCAGAGATTCACTTAGACATGAACAATGACCCACTTCTGGCCAACGAGACATAAGGGGAAGGCTGCTCCTGGGGCTTCTGCAGAATTTTTTTTTTTCTGAATTTAACTGCAGATTTTTTTTTTTTTTTTTTCTGAATTAAAAGAAATATGTGAGGAGCTGCTCTCCATGCCTGTTTCCTTTAGAGGCAGTTGTATGACGATGTGATGCCTGGCAGTGGCAACGACAGCCATTCTGTGACTATGAGGAGACACAGCCAACATGTCAAGGGTGTCAGAGAGGAAATACATGGAAAGAACCTGGGTCATTGATGAAGTTGTTGAGTCATGAACTAACTTTGAAATCACCTATTATTAAAATCTGTTATCCAAAAAAGGAACCCCTAGTATTTAATCCATGTTTAGCCAGGTCTTGCAGCCAAAGACAGCCCAAAGGACACAGTAACCATCTTCCATGCTTCATGGGTATAGCCCAGGCAGGTGTTTCCAAAGCCATGGCTGATTGAAATCAATGTAGTGGGTCATGACCAACATGAAAATAGACAAAATAGTATAGATAATATGAGAATGCATGACACATAGAAAAGATAAATATTTTTCGCAAAACTCCTGTTTGACTTATGTGTGTCCGGCGTTAGGATCCCCAGGAAGCAGACTCTAAGATAGAATTTAGTGTTCAGGGGACATTTGAAGGAGCCCCCTTGATATCATCTCCTGGGGAAGGAGCGGAGAGGAAGCAGGAGTGGGTAGGGAGAGAAGTTGACCTGAAATGCAGGTGCAACACCATCTTAACCAACCCGCCAGGAAACAGGAAGTTAAAATGGCTGTTCAGAATTGTCTAGATTGAGCCAAGATGGCCAGATCTTTGTATATCACATAATCAAAATTACCAGACATGGGACACCGCAGGAAATTTATGTAACCTTGGGCAAGGTGGCCTTCTGCAGGTGAGGCAGGGGTTCAGCCCAAAGGCCGGACACCTGGATGCTCTCTGAGGACACCACTTTCAGCAGCTGGAACACGGCTCGCCTTAAAAGGAAATGGAGCAGCTGGGCACAGTGTCTCATGCCGGTAATCCCAGCACTTTGGGAGGCCAAGGGGGGCAGATCACTTGAGCTCAGGAATTCTAGACCAGCCTGACCAACACGGTGAAACCTCATCTCTACTAAAAATAAAAAAATTAGCTTTACATGGTGGCACACACCTGCAATCCCAGGTACTTGGGAGGCTGAGGCAGGAGAATCGCTTGAACTGGGGAGGTGGAGGTTGCAGTGAACTGAGATCATGCCATTGCACTCCAGTCTGGGTGACAGAGTGAGACTACACCTCAAAAAAATAAAAATAATTTTTAAAAAGTGAATGAATGTTGGTAAGGTCTGCCACAGTCCATGTCAGATATCCCTTTCAGCCCTCATTTCCTTATGGGCTTCCATGTCAAAGACCCCGAGGCGGGAGCAGAGGCATTGATCTGGAGCAGATTCATAGCAATTGTACCACCACCAATGCTTCCCAGATCCATGACAGACATCACTAGTCAATTACAGCAAGTTTCCCACTGAGCAAGAATGTGGTTTCACAATGTATCTCAACAAAGTATTCCATGTACTCATTACCAACCCATTAGAATTAGAACCTAAGATAAAATCTGGTTCTTGCCCTGACCTCTATACCGGAGGATAACAAAGAAAGCTGACAGAAGGTTATTGCTGGTTATTGCTCTGCATTTTCAAAACACTCTCTGACTCATGCCATCCACCCCTCCCTCCCCACTTTGGATGTGTCCTCCTTCTCTCTGCCTATCTAAATCCCGCCCATCTTTCAAAGAGGCTCAACTCGGAGCAGAGATCCTATCTTAAAAGACCCTGTCTTAAAAATAAGTAAATAAAATTCATTTTTAAAAAGAGGCTCAACTCAAACCTGACTCCTCCAGGAAGTCTCCCCCGGGTATCCCAACCTTGTCTAAAATCATTCACTGAACGCACTGATCAAACTTGACATCACTCCAAGTGGGATAACCAAACATTGAGTGCTTCCTGATGTGTTGCAGATAAGAATCCCTATAAAGCGTTCTTGCCCCATGTGACTCTAATCCAGTCTGTAGATTAACTACCCATTTATAAGGAATATGGAGGCTAACAATAAATAACACCTGGAACGTAATTAGCAAAACTCTAGAATGTTGGAAACTGAAGGACAAGGCTCCAGGGTCTTCAGCAAGTAAATGACATTTTAAAAAACAGGAAGAGGCCGGGAGCGGTGGCTCAAGCCTGTAATCCCAGCACTTTGGGAGGCCGAGACGGGCGGATCATGAGGTCAGGAGATGGAGACCATCCTGGCTAACCCGGTAAAACCCCGTCTCTACTAAAAAATACAAAAAACTAGCCGGGCGAGGTGGCGGGCGCCTGTAGTCCCAGCTACTCGGGAGGCTGAGGCAGGAGAATGGCGTAAACCCGGGAGGCGGAGCTTGCAGTGAGCTGAGATCCGGCCACTGCACTCCAGCCTGGGCGGCAGGGCAAGACTCCGTCTCAAAAGAAAAAAAAAAAAAAACAGGAAGAAATTTGTAGGCCGGGCGCGGTGGCTCACGCCTGTAATCCCAGCACTTTGGGAGGCCGAGGCGGGCGGATCACGAGGTCAGGAGATCGAGACCATCCTGGCTAACACGGTGAAACCCCGTCTCTGCTACAAAATACAAAACATTTGCCGGGCGCGGTGGCGGGCGCCTGTAGTCCCAGCTACTCGGGAGGCTGAGGCAGGAGAATGGCGTGAACCCGGGAGGCGGAGCTTGCAGTGAGCCGAGATAGCGCCACTGCACTCCAGAATGGGCGACAGAGCCAGACTCCGTCTCAAAAAAAAAAAAAAAAAAAAAA